>NW_020704649.1:0-4701 GCF_002925995.2 Terrapene triunguis | reverse complement strand
CTTAGGGTATGTCTACACTACGAGGGTAATTCGATTTTACTTAAATCGAATATGTGGAATCGATATTGCAAAGTCGAACGTGTGTGTCCACACTAAGGACACACTAAGGACAGTAATTCGACTTTGTGAGTCCACACTAACGGGGCGAGCGTCGATATTGGAAGCGGTGCACTGTGGGCAGCTATCCCACAGTTCCCGCAGTCCCCGCTGCCCATCGGAATTCTGGGTCGAGCCGCCAATGCCTTCTGGGTAAAAAAAATTTGTCGTCATCCGTCCGTCACTAACGCCCTCCCTCCCTCCATGAAAGCGCCGGCGGGAAATCAGTTCGCGCACTTTTCTGGTCAGTGACAGCGCGGACGCCACAGCACTGCGATCATGGATCACGCTGCGACCATCGCTGCACTTGTGGCCGTTCTCAACACCTCGCAGCTTATCATACACCTTTCCCTGAGGCAGATGCAGAGAAATCGGGCGAGGAGGCTACGGCACCGCCGTGAGAGCCTGAAGTCGGAGAGTGGCACAGAGCTGTCAGAAACCACGAGCCCCAGCGCCCAGGACATCACGGTGGCAATGGGGCATGTGGATTTTGTTGAACGGCGATTCTGGGCCCGGGAAACAAGCACGGACTGGTGGGACCGCATAGTGCTTCAGGTCTGGGATGAATCCCAGTGGCTGCGAAACTTTCGCATGCGGAAGGGGACTTTCCTCGAACTTTGTGAGTTGCTGTCCCCTGCCCTGAAG
This sequence comes from Terrapene triunguis, assembly GCF_002925995.2. Taxonomy (NCBI): domain Eukaryota; kingdom Metazoa; phylum Chordata; order Testudines; family Emydidae; genus Terrapene; species Terrapene triunguis. The sequence continues at coordinate 3,960 of NW_020704649.1, read as the reverse complement.
CGCAAGGACACCCGCATGCGAGCAGCCCTCACTGTCCAGAAGCGAGTGGCCATAGCCCTCTGGAAGCTTGCAACGCCGGACAGCTACCGGTCAGTCGCGAACCACTTTGGTGTGGGCAAATCTACCGTGGGGGTTGTTGTCATGCAAGTAGCCAAGGCAATCGTGAAGGTACTGCTCCCAAAGGTAGTGACCCTGGGAAACGCGCAGGTCATCATAGATGGCTTTGCCGCGATGGGATTTCCAAACTGCGGAGGGGCTATCGATGGGACTCACATCCCTATCCTGGGACCGGACCACCAGGCCAGCCAGTACATCAATAGAAAGGGCTACTTTTCAATGGTGCTGCAAGCACTGGTGGACCATCGGGGACGGTTTACAAACATCTACGTCGGATGGCCGGGCAAGGTTCATGACGCTCGTGTGTTCAGGAACTCTGGTCTGTTTAGACGGCTGCAGGAAGGTATTTACTTCCCAGACCACAAAATAACTCTTGGGGATGTGGAGATGCCTACAGTCATCCTCGGGGACCCAGCCTACCCGCTAATGCCCTGGCTCATGAAGCCCTATACTGGCGCCCTGGACACAGAAAAAGAACTGTTCAACTACCGTCTGAGCAAGTGCAGAATGGTGGTGGAGTGTGCTTTTGGCCGTCTCAAAGGGAGATGGAGAAGCTTACTCACTCGCTGTGATCTCAGTGAAACCAATATCCCCATCGTTATTGCAGCTTGCTGTGTGCTCCACAATCTGTGTGAGAGCAAGGGGGAGACCTTTATGGCGGGGTGGGAGCTAGAGGCAAATAGCCTGGCTGCTGATTACGTCCAGCCAGACAGCCGGGCCATTAGAAGATCCCAGCGGGACGCCCTGTGCATCCGGGAGGCTTTGAAAGCTAGGTTCCTGAGTGAGCAGGGCAACCAGTGACTTTTCAGTTTGTGGACAGAGAAGCTGAACCTGCCCCCGTTTCTTTACCCAGTTCATTTTGACTATCCTCTCCAGTTACATACCCCCTTCACCCCCTTCCCCTTCCCAAAAAATAAAATCATTTCGATTTTGTTAATGAACAGCGTTGTCTGTATTGCTGTTTTCGCGGGAATATTTTAAACCGGGGACGCAGACTGTGGCGGGGGGCGGGTTCAGTGTTCTGATGCAAATGATGCTTCTAAACTCCCGGAATGACAGGCTCCGCACTGGTGGACTGGTTATTTCAATGGAGAACATGAAAAACACCTCCCAGACTGACCAGGGTAACCAGTGACTGCACTGTATATGTGTCCTGATGCTGGACCTGACACCGCCTCTGTACCCTGCTAAAGGTCACTGTCCTGCCCAATTACCAAGCCCCTTCCCCCCCTCCAGACAGACTCTCCCTCAAAAGAACCTGACTGAAACAGTAATGGACAGAAACAAACATTTTATTGCGAACCAGACATGAAACGTGGGGTGTGAAACTTGGACGGGGGCTTCTGTGAGGTGGGTGGGAAAGGACTTATGAAATTTTGGGGAATGTCAGCCTTCTAGTGCTAGAGCAGTCTGCAGGGGTTGACTGAAAGTTTTAACGGCCCTTGCCGCCCCTCCTTCTTTGGAGTTTGGGTGAGGGTGGTGTGGGACTTGGTGGCGGGTGAGGGCGGTTACAGATAGACTGCAGCGGGGCTCTGTCCTCCTGCCTCCGGTCTTGCAGAACATCCACAAGGCGCCGGAGCGTGTCCGTTTGCTCCCTCATTAGTCCAAGCAGCTTTTCAGTAGCCTGTTGGTCCTCCTGACGCCACCTCTCCTCCCGTTCCATGACTGCTCGGTGCATTTGTGACAAGTTCTCCCTCCACTGTGTCTGCTGGGCTGCCTGGGCTCGGGAGCAGTCCATTAGTTCTGAGAACATGTCTTCACGCGTCTTCTTCTTCCTCCGCCTAATCTGCGCTAGCCTCTGGGAGTGTGCTGAGAGGCTGGGTTGGGAGACAGTCGCAGATGTGTCTGTGTGAATTGTGAAAAGGGAGTGAATTCCTGAGACAGATAAATGAAATTGTATACAAAGAACCTAGTCTTTCTCTGTGAACAAGACCATGCACTGCACCTCTCACATGCGCACTCAGGACAAGGTCGAATTTTCGGCCGTCGCCTTCAGTGCCTGTGGACTTGCGGAGGTCTTGGACTGTTCAGAGAACTGTGGCTGGAGACCTGAACTTCTGGAGCGGGCAATAATGGTAAGCCGCAGACTTGTGGCTGCTTAAAACTCCAGCAGTAGCACTGGCCTCCTTTCACATTGAAAGCAATGCCAGTCTCTGCTGCCAGCAATCAGGACAGCATCAACTCTGCCCCTGTCCCACCCCCTCGCGGCTGTCCCAGGGAAAGATCCCTGTATGCTGCCCCTCTCCCTCCACCGCGTGGCTGTAAAGCAGTCCCAATACTAACATTCCCCTCCCTAATTCAAAGCAGGGCGTCATGAGCGACATCACCCTCCTGAGGATCCCGGACACCCAGAGAGAACGCATGCTGCGGGAAAGCATGCAGAAACCGGGGCCGTATGCCGCCATGCTATGTCGGGCCATGATCCCGGAGTACTTGATTGTGGCGTGGAGGGGGCATGTCTGCTACCACGGAGGGCCCACTAAGATCGCCCTACCCCGGAACCTGATCAACAGGCTTGAGCTCTACCTCCACGAGACCTACGAGGAGTTCTCCTACGAGGATTTCTCGTCGATCCCCGGCCACATTGACCGGATTTTCGCGTAGGTGCACTGGGACTTTGGAGTGGAGCGTCTTGGGCCTGGGAATCATGTAGTAACGGACATTGTGAAAATTTTTTAAAACACTTGGGACTAAATTGAGAAGAGCCCAAGACAGAGAAATCATGAAAACCCATTTGTTACCTTTGTAAATATTCCTGTTTTGTACCTGATTATTTTTTTACTAGTTTACAGAACTTTTATAAATGTACATTGTTAATAGTATAAATATTACCGTTCTGTTTTAAATAAATGTTTACATGTTTACAGCACTTACTGCTTGATCCTTCCCCTGATTCTGTGTCCGGGGTAAGGGATGGGGACGGTTGGTACGGGATCTCGGTAAGGGTGATGAAGAGCTCCTGGCTGTCGGGGAAATCAGCGGTGCCAGCGCTGTCGACTGCCTCGTCCTCCTCATCTCCTTCTTCATCTTCCCCGTCCGCTGTCATGTCCGACGAGGAACCGGCCGCGGACATGATCCCATCCTCGGAGTCCACGGTCAGGGGTGGGGTAGTGGTGGCGGCCGCTCCCAGGATGGAATGCAGTGCCTCGTAGAAACGGGATGTGTGGGGCTGGGATCCGGAGCGTCCGTTAGCCTCTTTGGTTTTTTGGTAGCCTTGTCTCAGCTCCTTGATTTTCACGCGGCACTGCGTTGCATCCCGGCTGTAGCCTCTCTCTGCCATGGCTTTGGAGATCTTCTCGTAGATCTTAGCATTCCTTCTTTTGGAGCGCAGCTCTGAAAGCACGGACTCATCGCCCCACACTGCGATGAGATCCAAGACTTCCCGATCAGTCCATGCTGGGGCCCTCTTTCTATTAGATTGCACGGCCATCTCTGCTGGAGAGCTCTGCATAGTTGCCACTGCTGCTGAGCTCCCCTCGATGTCCAAAGAGGAACTGAGATTCAAACTGCCCAGACAGGAAAATGAAAATGAATTCAAATTTTCCCGGGGGTGTGGCTGGTCAGAGCATCCGAGCTCGGACTGCTGTCCAGAGCGTCAACAGAGTGGTGCACTGTGGGATAGCTCCCGGAGCTATTACCGTCGATTTCCATCCACACCTAGCCTAATTCGATATGGCCATGTCGAATTTAGCGCTAATCCTCTCGTTGGGGAGGATTACAGAAATCGATTTAAAGAGAGCTTTATGTCGAACTAAATGGCTTCCTGGTGTGGACGGGTGCAGGGTTAATTCGATATAACGGCGCTAAAGTCGACATAAAAGCCTAGTGTAGACCAGGCCTTAG
>NW_020704648.1:1430-1952 GCF_002925995.2 Terrapene triunguis | reverse complement strand
ACAAGCAAATGTAACTAACAATACAAATGTATTAATAACAAAAATTAGCAACAAAATGACTATTAGAGAACCTAACAAAAAAATAAACCTGATGCACTGGGGACCAAAGTCCTTTGGACACAAGTGGTGATTGATAAATTGGATGGACATGGGGGAAGTAGAGAGAGGAAAAGACATTTGCCCTGTCTAGTGTAGTATCCCCTCTTTTTCTGGACCCAATGCTAGCACAGGACACCACTTGAGACAGACACAGAACATGCAACACAGAACACTGAACACAGACTTTGTCATGACACTATAACCATGGTATTTTATAACTCTTCAGCTGGTACCAGCTCTTCTGATGTTCTGGTTTAGAGCCTGAAAGATAAAAGCTTGGAAACAAATTAGCACAGTGCTTCCACCATGGCAGAACCTGCTTAGTTTCTGCCACAGTGTGTTTGGTACTTGGGGCTGCGCAAATGCTAATTAAATTGTGCATTTTTTGTGAGTGTAAATTTTTCCTTTCTCTCAGTAAAAGGG
>NW_020704648.1:0-1330 GCF_002925995.2 Terrapene triunguis | reverse complement strand
CACTGTTGTTAACTGTTTCAATGGCATTTTGGCCCTGGGAGGAGGAATTTACCCAAATATCCCCCTTCCCAATCTCCAGAGGGGTCCCAAAGGTCTGCCCCCTTCTGGGGTCTCAAATGTTTCTTCTCCTGATGTTACTGCTGCTGTAAGATTTGAGAGTGCTGTTTTAACTCTCTGTACCCAACCTGTTTTTCAGTTTCTCTATCTGTTGCTTGCCTGGGCCCAATCCTGCTTTTTTTTTAATAAACAGTTTCTTTCCATGGGCACAAGCCTTGTTTTACTACTAATTTAGCAAGGAGGGTGGGCTTTCCAACTAGCCCCCACCCTTCCTGGTCCCGTTCCTTAAACATTTTCTTCAAAATTGTGAAATTACCACAATATTACTCACAAAAAAACAAAACCAACAAACATAAACCACACTACATTGCCCAAACTCCTATATTCTTCAGAGTTTGGTTTAACAGAACAAGATCTGTATCTTATGTTTTTAACCCACTCTGGGCCAGACGGAGAGACGCTAAGCCTCCCTCTGTATTACTCGGTCTGCTACCACCGAGGGTTCATACACCAATTATACAAATCCTTCCCCGGATCAGAGTGAGAAACACTAAGTTCTCCTCTTTAGCTCAGTCTTGCTACGGCTGAGGGTGTATGTACCTCTATAACACAATTTAAACCTAAACTCCTATATCCTTCAGAGTTTGGTTAATCCTTCCCCGGATCATGTACCTTTATAACACAATTTAAACCTAAACTCCTATATCCTTCAGAGTTTGGTTAATCCTTCCCCGGATCATGTACCTTTATAACACAATTTAAACCTAAACTCCTATATCCTTCAGAGTTTGGTTAATCCTTCCCCGGATCATGTACCTTTATAACACAATTTAAACCTAAACTCCTATATCCTTCAGAGTTTGGTTAATTAACTGAAAGTTTACACTCTTTTTCCTATAGTGCCAGGCTTGCTAAAGCTGGCGGTGTGCACACCAGTTTTATAATAACTGTGGATTCTATGCTTGCTCCCCCTTTCGCATTCTCCACCAATAATGTTGTCCCACAAACTTATACAGGATCGTTTTAGGGGTCAAGGCAAAGATGCCACATTTATTATTAAACTGTAACTATTAGCAAATACCTCAATGCTTATACACATACACTCACACACACACCAAAATGTTCTGCAGCTGCTGTATAGTTACCAGTCCTGATTGTAGTTTGAGTTCGCAGCTTGGGATCGTAGCTCGTGGCAGCTAACTGGCCAGGAAAGCTGAGCACGAGGGGGAGCCGGGTCTCTGTCGGGCGCGCACCGATGCTCCTTGATGTTGAT
>NW_020704647.1:0-1328 GCF_002925995.2 Terrapene triunguis | reverse complement strand
ACAAGCAAATGTAACTAACAATACAAATGTATTAATAACAAAAATTAACAACAAAATGACTATTAGAGAACCTAACAAAAAAAATAAACCTGATGCACTGGGGACCAAAGTGTTTTGGACACAAGTGGTGATTGATAAATTGGATGGACATGGGGGAAGTAGAGAGAGGAAAAGACATTTGCCCTGTCTAGTGTAGTATCCCCTCTTTTTTTGGACTCAATGCTAGCACAGGACACCACCAGAGACAGACACAGAACATGCAACACAGAACACTGAACACAGACTTTGTCATGACACTATAACCATGGTATTTTATAACTCTTCAGCTGGTACCAGCTCTCCTGATGTTCTGGTTTAGAGCCTGAAAGATAAAAGCTTGGAAACAAATTAGCACAGTGCTTCCACCATGGCAGAACCTGCTTAGTTTCTGCCACAGTGTGTTTGGTACTTGGGGCTGCGCAAATGCTAATTAAATTGTGCATTTTTTGTGAGTGTAAATTTTTCCTTTCTCTCAGTAAAAGGGCATTAACACTTTATCTAGAAAAAAATTTCTGTTTTAAAATCTTCAGCCATTTTGCCATAGCCTGGAGATCTGAGGCAGAAGCAGGCACTGTTGTTAACTGTTTTAATGGCATTTTGGCCCTGGGAGGAGGAATTTACCCAAATATTCCAAATATCCCCCTTCCCAATCTCCAGAGGGGTCCCAAAGGTCTGCCCCCTTCTGGGGTCTCAAATGTTTCTTCTCCTGATGTTACTGCTGCTGTAAGATTTGAGAGTGCTGTTTTAACTCTCTGTACCCAACCTGTTTTTCAGTTTCTTTATCTTTTGCTTGCCTGGGCCCGATCCTGCTTTTTCCAATAAACAGGTCCTTTTCATGGGTACAAGCTTTTTCCACTCCCAATTTAGCAAGGAGGGTGGGCTTTTTAACTAGCCCCCACCCTTCCTGGTCCCGTTCCTTAAACATTTTCTTCAAAATTGTGAAATTACCACAATATTACTTACCAAAAAAAAACAAACAAAAAAACAAACAAACATAAACCACACTACACTGCCCAAACTCCTATATCCTTCAGAGTTTGGTTAATCCTTCCCCGGATTATGTACCTTTATAACACAATTTAAACCTAAACTCCTATATCCTTCAGAGTTTGGTTAATTAACTGAAAGTTTACGCTCTTTTTTCTATAGTGCCAGGCTTGCTAAAGCTGGCGGTGTGCACACCAGTTTTATAATAACTGTGGATTCTATGCTTGCTCCCCCTTTCGCATTCTCCACCAATAATGTTGTCCCACAAACTTATACAGGATCGTTTTAGGGGTCAAGACAAA
>NW_020704646.1:0-3630 GCF_002925995.2 Terrapene triunguis | reverse complement strand
ATGAAATGGTGAACAGAAGTTACAATGGTACAGGATAACTAAAAACAATTTTATTCATGAGTCCTACATTGTCCCCCTTTTGACCCTTCAAACCAGGGGTATTGAATGGGTCAAACTTTATGTAATTGTTTTAAGGCAGAACCAACATAACGGTTAGGATTACTAATAGGACAATGATAGGATGAAAAATTATATTTAGAATTGCTGACCAGGTGGGCTGCTCCCAGGGCCGGCTCTAGGTTTTTTGCTGCCCCAAGCAAAAAAAAATTTGGCTGCCCCCCGTCCCAGCCCTGGGCTCCTCGCCGCACCCCCCTGCCGCCCCAGCCCTGGGCTCTCCCCCACCACTCGCACCCCCCCTGCCTCCCCAGCCCTGGGCTCTCACCCCCCCCCAACCCGCAACCCCCTGCCGCCCCAGCCCTGGGCTCTCCCCCACCCAACCTGCACCCTCCTTCTGCCGCAGCCCCGGGTCACTGGTAACTCACTCCCAGGGCAGGTCATTCAGCAGGGATTTTAGATGTGCACAGAACACAGACAGGATTGGTTCCCATATGGTTACAGAACTGCAGTAAAGTGGAACGATTTTCAGCTTGTGTGATTGGAGGGTATCTGGTTGCTTATTATAAGACTGTCCTACATAAATGAGGAAAAGTTGAGGTGCCTTTATTATTCTTTTGTTCCACTCTTTCTTTCTATGGGGAATTTGCCAATGCAATATCACTGTCTTCCTTTTAAACAAACAAACAAACAAAAAGGCGATGGCTGTTGAAAATAGCAATTCCAGTCCTAATAACCACTGGGAAGCATTTCTTGCTCAATTTTATCCTACTTTTTCTACAGCAAGTTACAGTGGATCAGTATATTTGATTTGGGAGAAATGAAGTAACAGCTGCCCAAACTGAGCTTGAGCACTCCTGAATTTTGAGGTGTTCAAATCTGGAAGGCAGGTGCTGGGGGGCGGGGGGCGCTGTGGCTCCGCAGGGGAGCACGGCAGCATGTATGCAGCAGCGTGTCTGGCGCTGCGCAAAGCCAGACACGCTGGTCTGAGTGGCATGATAAGGGGGCTGGGGGGTTGGAGAAGGGTTAGGGGGTTCCGGGGGGGGCAGTCAAGGGACAGGGACCGGGGGGGTTGGATGGGGTGGAGGTTTGGGGGGGCAGTCAGGGACAGGGAGAAGGGGGGGTTAGATGGGTCAGGGGTTTGTCAGGGGACAGACAGCAGTTGGATAGGCATGGGAGTCCCAGGGGTTTGTCAGGGGACAGGTAGGGGGTGGGGTCCTAGGAGGGAAGTTGGTGGGGGTCTCAGGAGGGGGCAGTTGGGGACAAGGACCAGTGGGGCTTAGATAGGGGGTGGGATCCTGGGGGGCAGTTGGGGCAGGGGTCCCGAGAAGGGGCGATCAGGGGACAGGGAGCAGGGGGGTTGGATGGGTTGAGGTTTCTGTGGGGGGCAGTCGGAGGGATTGGATGGTGGCAGGGTGGGGCTACCCTCCCTCCCCGTGGAGTGTCCTATTTTTTGAATGTTAAAATATGGAATCCCTACTCACAGTGCAGCTCTCCATTCACTGCAGCATGAGGTCTCCGCTCCCTCCCTCCCTCCCCCTCTTTCCTGTTGGTAGTGGCCAAGGGAATGCTGGGAAATGTAGTTCTTTCCTCGCTCCAGGGCTGGCTCTATAGGCAGGGAGCTAACCAAGGAACTTCAGCTCCCAGGGCCCCCTGTTGGTTCTCAGCTCCCATGCTGGATCCCTGGCGCCCCTGCAAATGGGCTGCCCCAGGCATGTGCTTGCTTTGCTGGTGCCTAGAGCCGCCCCTGGCTGCTCCTACAACACTTTGCTCCTTTATTTATGATTATTACAGCAGTTGTTGTTATTGTAGGGCACAGGTGATTTGTTGCAAACAAACCAAACAATTATAAAACCATTACCATTACAATAATTGGGTACATTGACAAAGAAGATGAGGCCCAAGTTTGATGCTGCAATAGCCATCAAACAATAAAAGTTACTGAGGTCAGGACCTTCTTAAGCACACACAACAAATAAGATTTTGAAAGAGTACCACAGTTGTTATGCAAGGTTAAGCTGATTTGGACTTAAACTAACATTTAGTTGCTAAAATGTTGCAGAATTTCCTATTTTTAACAGTTGTTCTCAAGAGGTTTCTGGGGACCTGAAAGATGGGGCCCTACAATCATGGGCCAAGGTTTTACAGGTTATGGGGGCCCAAGAACTACCCTTTAGGGCTTGGGGAAGTAGAACCAGAGTGCATAGAGGAAAGTGTGGAATTAACAATACAAGCAAATGTAACTAACAATACAAATGTATTAATAACAAAAATTAGCAACAAAATGACTATTAGAGAACCTAACAAAAAAATAAACCTGATGCACTGGGGACCAAAGTCCTTTGGACACAAGTGGTGATTGATAAATTGGATGGACATGGGGGAAGTAGAGAGAGGAAAAGACATTTGCCCTGTCTAGTGTAGTATCCCCTCTTTTTCTGGACCCAATGCTAGCACAGGACACCACTTGAGACAGACACAGAACATGCAACACAGAACACTGAACACAGACTTTGTCATGACACTATAACCATGGTATTTTATAACTCTTCAGCTGGTACCAGCTCTTCTGATGTTCTGGTTTAGAGCCTGAAAGATAAAAGCTTGGAAACAAATTAGCACAGTGCTTCCACCATGGCAGAACCTGCTTAGTTTCTGCCACAGTGTGTTTGGTACTTGGGGCTGCACAAATGCTAATTAAGTGGTGCATTTCTTGTGAGTGTAAATTTTTTCTTTCTCTTAGTAAAAGGGCATTAACACTTCATCTAGAAAAAAAATTTGTTTTAAAATCTCCAGCCATTTTGCCATGGCCTGGAGATCTGAGGGAGAAGCAGGCACTGTTGTTAACTGTTTCAATGGCATTTTGGCCCTGGGAGGAGGAATTTACCCAAATATCCCCCTTCCCAATCTCCAGAGGGGTCCCAAAGGTCTGCCCCCTTCTGGGGTCTCAAATGTTTCTTCTCCTGATGTTACTGCTGCTGTAAGATTTGAGAGTGCTGTTTTAACTCTCTGTACCCAACCTGTTTTTCAGTTTCTCTATCTGTTGCTTGCCTGGGCCCAATCCTGCTTTTTTTTTAATAAACAGTTTCTTTCCATGGGCACAAGCCTTGTTTTACTACTAATTTAGCAAGGAGGGTGGGCTTTCCAACTAGCCCCCACCCTTCCTGGTCCCGTTCCTTAAACATTTTCTTCAAAATTGTGAAATTACCACAATATTACTTACAAAAAAAAAACCAAACCAAAACAAACAAACATAAACCACACTACACTGCCCAAACTCCTATATCCTTCAGAGTTTGGTTTAACAGAACAAGATCTGTATTTTATGTTTTTAACCCACTCTGGGCCAGAGGGAGAGACGCTAAGCCTCCCTCTGTATTACTCGGTCTGCTACCACCGAGGGTTCATACACCAATTATACAAATCCTTCCCTGGATCAGAGTGAGAAACACTAAGTTCTCCTCTTTAGCTCAGTCTTGCTACGGCTGAGGGTGTATGTACCTCTATAACACAATTTAAACCTAAACTCCTATATCCTTCAGAGTTTGGTTAATCCTTCCCCGGATTATGTACCTT
>NW_020704645.1:0-2331 GCF_002925995.2 Terrapene triunguis | reverse complement strand
GAATTAATGTGGTTAAAATTAATGGGGTAGTGTGGCCGCACACCACCGAATTAATGTGGTTAAAAACCGAATTAATGTGCTTAGTGTGGCCGCGCACAATCGAATTTATATAATCTGTTTCCCAAATTCGAATTATCTAAATTCGAATTAATCTCGTAGTGTAGACGTACCCTAAGTGACATAAATTATACTGACATAAGTGTTCGTGAGCACAGTGCTATGTTGGTAGGAGAGCTTCTGCCGTTCATGGAGGTGGTTTTATTACGCCGACGGAAGCGCTCTCTCCCATCAGCGAGTATCTTCACCAGATGCGCTGCAGCAGCACAGCTGCATTGATACAGCTGTGCCGCTGCACGTATAGACATGGCCTGAGCCTGGAATTGAGCAGGGAGCCTGCAACTTTCGCTACAGAAGGATCCTTTTCATCTTAGGTGGGTAACGGAGTGCCCGTTAAAAGAGATGCAGGCACAAAAAAGGCTGAAGGGACTTTGGAAGTTCCCCTTTCGCAGGCCATGTCTAGTCATAGGAATAAAAACCAGAGGCAGGTTTGAAATGGAGGGTCCGGGAGAGAGACTAACAGCCTAGCAAAGGCATGCCTCTCTGAACCACAGCTCCTTAAAGAAACATGCTCATCAATGCATAAAACAAGCCCTCGCATTTTACTATGTCTGGAGGAAGCGATTGTCTGTGATAAGCCTCAGAGCTTAATTGCATCACTCTCTTTCCTTTCAAGTCCTTTCAAAATCAACATCTTAAAAAAATACTAACATGGGGAGGTAGTGGGGGTATGTTACTTTTAAGGGAGAAACTGGAATTTCCATGACCTATAATCTTCTCCATGGAACATTTCCTCACAGTCCATCTGTGGCGAAGTGATGACTAATCCAGGTTCCTTCCAGAAGGATGCTTGTGAATTCAAGCTTCTGTGGGGAAGAGACACATCCCGACGTCATGCCTGAGCATCTGCATACGCCCCATGAAGCAGCAGCTCGGAGGGCCTGAGCCAGAGGTCACTGAAAACAATGGAAACTTCAATTGACTTCAGTGGGCTTTGGATCAGGCCCTTGGGGGAATAGGCAACTTGTGCAGGCTCAGAGGTTTGCATCTGCAGTCAATGATGGTGTCAAAAGCATTTGAATGCTGTGCTCCATCTTAGAATTCCTTTTAGATGTGATAACTTCTTGTAGTAATATCTTCAGATATGAGGAGATGTGTGCATCACCCTTTAAAGCATCAGCTAGCCAGGGCCAGCCTATTTCCCAGCTTGGAAAAAATGGGCCTGTGGAGGTCGCAAGCCTTTTGTATTAGAGGGAAAATCCTCATTCCTGCATTGAAAATATTGGGGTGGGGGAGTGTCACGAACTATCTCAGCTTCTCTCTTCTGATGTTAGTTTTCTAATGGGTGACATTAGTTCTGCCCACGTTTAACTCCGCTGTCTAGAAATGCAATAGTAAATAATACTGTATTTTGATGGCTCTCCCTGGGGGGTTTCATTGTTTTTTCTTGCACACTCACATTAGTGACAACGTTCAACTTAAAAAAAAAAAAAAAAAAGAACAAAGCCCTGAGCCAAGACCTAAGCACTATCTCCAATATCAGGTATTAAGACATGGAGCTGTTTTACACTTAGAGAAATAAGCTTTTGTTTTCGTTTAAAGTATTCATTCAAAAATGTATACCTTAATGGAAAAATACATTGGGATAATGCTGGTCTCTTCTTGCTAAATTTACATAATGTATTTCAAATGTTTTAAGGAGACAGTCATCAGAATTACACAAGTTTCATATATATGGATGCTAAAAATGCATTGTGCTTTTAAATAAAAAACAATCTTGTGAAAACATTCACCTTCTGAAGCAGGTGTCTGAGGCAGTGTATATAAAGTGCATCCATACAACATGCTAACAGTTTCCTTGGACAACACACTTTTTCCAAATAAAACTTTCAAATAGAAGATATATACATTTATTCTAAAATGGCCAAGACCTTTTTTTCTCTGAAAATATTGGGAAGAATGAAATATGTATTATGCACTTGCTGAGAAGCTTAAAACTTGAATCTCAGCCCAGAAGTAAATGCATATATGTATTTTTCTTTACTGGCAGGGCCGGTGCTACCATTTAGGCAAACTAGGCGGTTCCCTAGGGCGCCAAGATTTGGGGGGGCCAAAAAGCGGTGCCCCCAATTTTTTTTTTTTTTTTTACAGTGTTCCTACGCCCCCTCCCCGAGTGCGCGGTGGCGGCTCCACTTCTCCTACCTCCCAGGCTTGCAGCGCCAATCAGCTGTTTGGCGCTGCAAGCCTGGGAGGGGAGGAGAATTAGAGTGGGGG
>NW_020704644.1:0-7840 GCF_002925995.2 Terrapene triunguis | reverse complement strand
TGGAGTAGAATTGGCTGAGGGTGCATGGTGCGGGGTGGGTATCCCAGAACAGGGCTCAGTTCGGGGAGGGGCTGGAGAGCAGGGCTGGGGAGCCCAGGGGTGGGGATCCCAGCATAGGGAGTTTGGGGCCGGCATGGAGGGGCTGGGTGGGTCACTCACAGCCTACGTGGAGCCGGATAGTTCTGCTGGTGGAAGGTCCCTGTGCTGAGCTGTAGGTGACGGTGCAGACAAGCTCTGTGCCATTGTCTCCCAGGCCGGGTGTGAAGCTGAGCTCGGAGCTGTGGGCCCAGGTGCCGTTCGCCAGCTGGGCTGAGACATTCCGAGCTGTGTCATTGAACGGCCCCGTCCAGGTGACTTGGGGAGGGGACCCGGAGCAGCGCCCAGGGGCTGTGCAGTTCATAGTCACCGGCTCCCCGGCCAGCAACGTCTCTGTCAGCCCCCGCGCCGGCGAGATCTGGATCTGTGGCTCCTCTGTCAACTCTGAGACATGGGGAGAGGAGAGAGAATCACTCGGGGACATGGGGCATTTGCCCTTTAGGGGCGCCGGGTCCGATCCGGCCCCAGGACGGGGACTGGCTGGCTCAGGGGGGCTGATGAGCGGTGTCATAAATATAGAGGGAAGAGGAACAACTTTCTGTATGTAGTAGCATAAAATCCCTCTTTGGCAGCTGTACTAAATTGCCTTCCCTGTAAGGGATTAATCCGCTCAAATAACCTAGTTGGCACCTTACCAGAAGGACCAATGAGGAAAGAAGATACTTTCAAATCTGTGCGGGTGGGGGGAGGATTTGTTTGTTGCTGTCTCTGTTGTTCCCTCTCTGGACGGAGGGAGAGACCAAGCAGGTACAACATCTCCTGCAAATATACCTGTAATAATAGATCTAAACCCACAGAAATTGTAAGTAGGCAAGGAAAGGTGTGAGGTTATCTTTTGTTTTAGCTTGTGAATTTTCCTATGCTACAGAGGTAGTTTGATTCCTGTTTTTGTAACTGTGAAGCTGAGCCAGAGGGGAATCCTCTGTGTTTTAAAAAGAGTCTGGTCTGTGCTCACATTGTTAACCAATTGGTTGGTATATTATTCTCAAGCCTCCGCAGGAAAGGGGGTGAAGGGGCTTGGGGGGATATTTTGGGGGGATAGGGATTCCAAGTTACCCTGCCCTGAATTTTTCTATAAAACATTTGGTGGTGACAGCAATACCGTCCAAGGACAAGGGGAGGAATTTGTGCCTTGGGGAAGTTTTTAACCTAAGCTGGTAGAATATAAGCTTAAGGGGTCTTTCCTGCGGGTCCCCACATCTGTACCCCAGAGTTCAGAGTGGGGGGAACCCTCACAAGCAGTGACTGCAGCTGCTCTTACCTGGCACAGAGATCGTAAGCTCAGGGGCAGTGCCATCGGAATTGGAGTGGTAAGTGTGATCTAACGTGCCTTTGTCGATGTTAAGGAAATATTTCCCCGCATCCGTCCGTCGGGCATCATTGATTTGCAGGGAGCAGTCGCCGTGCGCTGGATCCCCCATCAGCCGGAACCGGCCCTGGGTCTCCTGAGACACGCCCCCGCTGGAGAGACTGCTGGCCACAGGACAATCCTGGCGCACATTATCAGAATCCTTGTACCATTTTACGTATAGCTGGGCCGAGAGATTGTCTGTGTCAAGTGAGGCTGGGTATGTGAAGGTGCAGGGGACGAGAACACAGAGACCCTCCTGCACCGACACCGACTGCGGCACCGCCAGGGTAAATCCAGGTGGCTGGGACAGGGACCCTGCAGGGGATGGGGAGGGATGGAAGTAGGACACATAGAGAGCAGAGACCAACCCTGAGCGGCACCCCCCAGCACTGCAGGTTCCCCTCACTCCCGACCTGCAGTCCCCTACGAGCCCAGCCCTGAGCTCAACCCCCCCTCGAGGTCTATCAGTGCCCCTCACGCCCGACTGACAGCCCCATGTGAGCCCAGCCCTGGGTCCTTGACCAATTCTCATTCCATTTAGTTTTCATTCCTCCCTACATGGAGCCTCCTGTCCGCTCCCTGTCGCTCAGTGCCCCCCTAGCACCACACTGGGGCACTGGGCTCCCTCCCCCTCTGGCCAGTCTCCCTTTCACATTCTGGGACAGACCTGGCACTGCTTAATGCAGTTTCTGCCCTTCCCCCTGCACTGGGGCTCCAGCGGCTGCTTACTTACCCCTCCAGAGCAGGGCGAGGATCAGGACCCTCAGCGTGGCAGGACCCCCTGCTCTCCAGAGCGGGCCCTGAGGCGGGAGCTCCCTTTCCCCAACGTCATGGTGTGGCATCAGTGCTCTGCCCATGGCTGGGGCGTCTGGCTGGGACAGACCTAGAGACAGATGGGGGGTGAGAAGTGTGAGAGCAGAGGCTGTCTGGGGATGCAGATCTGCCTGGGGGACCGTCAGTAATGCTGGGCTCTGAAGGGGGCTGATCTGGGGCTGCTGGCAGCGCAGTGACCTCCCCCCAACACAGAAAACCCCAAATCACCAGACTTTCCTGAGAGATTGTGGGCTAAAAAAATCCTTAAATGGGTGAAAAAAAATGAGATTTTCTCTAAGAATCATGAGATCGGCCAGAAAATCCTGATCTGGTGACAGAAGATGGTGGGAAGGCAGCGCTGCTCCGTGTCTGCTTTGCTTCAGTCTTCCCACAAAAAAACAACATGTGAGCGTGCGACCAGTGAAGTTACCACGGACAACAAAGGGGAAACGCTGCGGATCAGGATAAGTAAAGAACACGTCAGAGATGTTCCGATCAATCTGAATGAATTCAGATCAGTGGGGCAGGAAGCTGTTCAACCCAGGGTGCTGAAGGAATTAGTCGAAGAAATCTTGGAGCCGCTGGCAACAATATTTGCAAATTCATGGATGCCAGGAGAGGTCTCAGAAGACGGGAGAAGGACTAACAGAGTGGGCATCTTTAAAAAGGGAAAAAGGAGGAGCCGGGGAACTATCGGCCAGTCAGCCTGATCTCAAAAGATGGAAAGCTACTAGAGCAATGTATAAAACCTCCAGTTTTGTAAAGGGAAATCATGGCTCGCTAAACTACTAGCAATTTTTGGAGGGAGTCAACAGCATGTGAACAAGGGTGACCTAGTCCATTTACTTAGATTTTCAGAAAGCCTTTGACAAGTTTCCTCCCAAAAGGCTTTTAAGCAAGGTAAGGTGCCATGGGATAAGTAGGCAGGTCCTCTCCCGGATCAGTAATTGGTTAAAAGGGTAGTAATAAATGGCTAATTTTCAGAGTGGAGAGCGGTAAATAGTGGTGTCCACCAGCATTCTGTATGTGGACCAGTGCTGTTCAACATGTTCATAAATGATCTAGAAAAAGGGGTAAACAGTGAGGTGGAAAAATTTGCAGATGATACAAAACTACTCAAGAGAGTTAAGTACAAAGCTGACTGCGATGAGCTACAAAGGGATCTTACAAAACTGGGTCACTGGATAACAAAATGGCAGATGAAATTCAATGTCAATAAATGCAAAGTTATGCACATTGGGGAACATAATCCCAACAATACATATAAAGTGATGGGGTACAAATTAGCTGATACTGCTCAAGGAAGAGATCTGAGAATCACTATGGATAGTTCTCTGAAAACACCCACTCAAGGCGCAGTGGCCATCAAAATCATTAAGAAAGGGATAGCTAATAAGACAGAAAATATCATATTGCCTCTATATAAATCCATGGTACACCCACATCTTGAATACTGCGTGCAGTTCTGGCGGCCCTATCGCAAACTGGAATTGGAAAAGGCTCAGAAAAGCGCAACAAAACTGATAATGGGTGTGGAACAGCTTTCATAAAAGGAGAGATTAATAAAACTGGGACTGTTCAGCTTCGAAAAGAGACGACTAAGGGGGGCTATGATAGAGGTCTATAAAATGGGCGACAGGTGATGGATCACTTGTTGATTACCTGTTCTGTTCATTCCCTCTGGGGCACCTGGCACTGGCCACTGTCGGAAGACAGGATACTGAGCTAGATTATCCTTTGGTCTCACCCAATATGGCCATTTTTATGGAGAAATGTGGGTTTGGTGGAACTACTATTAAGTGGATACAGAACTGGTTAAACAACCACCAACAAGAAGTAACTGTTAATGGAATGACGTGGGATTGGAGGGACGTCTCAAGTGGGGTTCCACAGGGATCTGTTCTGGGTCCCGTGTTGTTTAACATCTTTATCAATGACCTGGATGTAGGACTAGGGAGCAGACTGATCAAATCTGCAGATGACACAAAGCTAGTGGGGGTTGCCAACACTTTGGAAGATGGAGCTAAAATTCAGAGGAATATTGATAATTGGCGAATTGGGCTGTAGAGGACACAATGAAATTCATGAAGGACGAATGGAAGATGCTCCATTTAGGGAAGAAAACACAAATGCACAAATACAGGATGGGAAAGAACTGGCTTGGCAGTAGCACTGCTGAGAAGGAGCTGGGAGTTGTGGCGGATCACAGCCATGACATGAGTCAGCAATGCGATGCTGTTGCAAAAAAGCAAAGGCAATTTCAGGTTGCATGAACAGAGGCAGAGCATGCAAGTCACGGGAGGTGACAGTATCACTCTATGCCTCAGCTGGAGGACTGTGTCCAGTTTTGGCCACCAATGTATAGAAAGGATGTAGAGAAACTGGAAAAGGTCCAGAGGTGAGGGATAAAGATGATGAAAGGGGTGGCATGGAAGCCCTAGGGGCACAGCCAGAAGGAACTTGGCATGGTTAGTTTGGAAAGGAGATTGGCGGGGTGGGAGGGGACATTATTGCGGTTTGCAAATATTGGAAAGGCTGCCATCAAGAAGATTGTTATCTCTCACCCCACAGGGCAGGACGAGGGGCAACAGGTTCAAACTACAGTAGAGTCAACTGAGATTAAAAATCATTGAAAACTCCCTAGCTGGTCGGACAATGGACCAGACACCCATGGAGGTCATGAAAGGTCCTTCCCTGGAGGGTTTCGAGAGGAGGCTGGACAGCGTCTGTCTTGGATGGGTTAGACCCAACCAATCCTACACCTTGGCAGGGGTTGTACTAGGTGACCCCTGAGGTCCCTTCTCACCTGTGGACCTGTGATTCCAGGATTTGCTAAAAAATCCCGAGATTTAATGTGAATGTCATGACATCGGCAACCCCCCCCTTCCGAAATTCACTAATAAATCCTGAGATTTCCTCTAAGAATCATGTGCTTGGCTGAAAAAGGTTTCAAAATCCTGAAATTGGCTTTTAAAATCCACAGATTTGTGATTTGCCTCCAAACACCCTGTTCTTTGCAGCCCGTTGGCTCAGCCCCCCCCCCCAGTGATGGTGTCACCCCCACACGGTGAGGGGCTGGTTCTGCAGGTACCCAGTGGAACTGGATGTGGGTAAATCATCCCTGGGGTGGGGGTGTTGCAGAGAGCTCATGGCTCCCCCCTCTGCAGACAGGGGGGCGCTAATGCTGCCCTCCCTGCCCCACAGCTGCCTTCCCCCTCCCCCGCTCCACCCTGCTCCTTCTGCAGCTGGGACACTCCTCCTTGTCAGTGTTACGGATCCTCCATCCTCTTCATTCTTGTGAGAATGGTAGGGACCACTCCCTACGTTCCCCTCCTCACATGTGAATTGGGCCACTCACACCTTCCACTCCCCCGTCTTTTCCTGTTAAATGGGATGGGCCTCTCACTTCTGCCTGCCCCTACCCCATCCACTGCAGTGAGCTGGGTGGGTCTCAGCTTGGATCCCCCATGGCCCATGCACCATCCCCTGCCAGAGCAGGGTGGGACGGGCCCCATTGCCCAGGGCTGGAGGGGAAGGGGCTGGCCTGCAGAGATCCATACTCCATCCCCATCCCTGGGGGGCCACACTCCCCACACTTTGTGCTGACCCAACTCCATAGGGGGTAATGGAGTGAGCGCAGTTGGACTATGGGTGAGAAGTTTGCACATATGTGCTCAACCTGGGGTATCTGCCCTCCTTGCCGCCCAAAATTACCCATACAGGGAAGGGGAAACCCCCAGGAGTTCCATTTCCCACATTCCTCTGATGCCCTCAGGTGTTCTCGGGAAGGAGGCTGAGAGATGAGAGCTGGGGAACCCCCTGCTGTACGTGGCCCCCAGAGCCAACACCTCCAGTGGGATCCCCATGGTCGGGGAGCCCTGTGGCGGGACACTGCTTGGGCTGGAGGGCACCCTCATAGCTGTGGGGGCAGGGAGCGAGGGCTGGGATCGCAAAGGGCTGCGGGTCGGGATTGAGGACCATGCCAGTTGCCACAGACCATCAAGCTCCCTCCCCCACCCTAGTTCCACTCAGCCCTAGACCTGCAGAGGGGTGCACGGAGCCTGGGTCTCCGATCCTGCAGCCTGGGTTCTCCCGGGTTTGTGACTCGGAGCCTGGGGAAGCGGCATGCACGGGAATGTGAAAGTAGAAGTGGGTGCAGACAGGAGGGGGTTGGGGGAGATGCTCTCTCAGGAACCCCATCACCAGCATCCTGCCCAACTTCCCCTCCTTCTGGCTGGGGCTCCCTGTGGCTTCCCTGCAACGGGGGGAGGCTGCATATTGCTTATGGGGCTGGAACTAGATCCCAGCATTTCTGGCTCTGAGCCCCTCTACACCTCACTCTCCTCCCAGAGCTGGGATAGAGCCCAGGAGTCCTGACTCCCTGCCTCCAACCCACACTCTAACCCACTAGACCCTGCTCCCCTCCCAGAGACAGGGACAAAACCCAGGAGTCCTGGCTTCGAGACCCTCTATATCTCACTCTCCTCCCAGAGCCGTGGATGGAACCCAGGAGTCCTGGCTCCCAGCCACCTGTCCCAGCTCTATCCCTTCATTACTTCTTTTAATATTTGAATACTAGCAGCTCACACCTCTTATCATATTGTACATGCTGCAGACGCTAATCACTCACCCCGAGCTGAGATGCAGCCACCTCCAGGCGGGGCAGCTGGGGAACAGCCACACAGCGACACTGTGCAGAGGTTGCTCACCCAGAGCTGAGATGCGTCCGCCTCTGGGGTGGGGTGTCTGGGAACAGTGCACTGGAACAGCAGGTGCCCGGTTAGGACAGCTAGCGAATCCTGACTCCAATTTGAAGAGCCGGGTGCGAGTGAAGACCTGCCTGGGACGGAGAGGGCGCGAGTGTCAGCGCGTGGGCTGTGGCGAGATGTGAGATTTCAAGACAGGAAGGGGAAGTCAGCGTGTGATTCTGGCCCTAGAATGTCTTGCAGAAGCCTTTTCCAGTGGCTGGAGATCTCGGTGCCATTGATGCAAGAGGGAGATTGTCACAGACAGAGGCCTGCTCCCAGGGACAGCCAGCTTCTGCCCCACCGCAGGGGGACTGGCTGGGGTGGAGGGAATGGGGCATGGGGCCTTTCTCCTGTAGGGGTCCCTGGCTCCAATCTGCTCCAGGTTGGCTCTGGGGAGTGGGAGTGGGACCAGGGGTCCTTCCCCTCTAGAGTCTCTTTTATTCTCTGTCTCTCAATTCCTCAAACCCCTCCCAGGTCCCGGGTCACTGAGTCTGGGGAATCCCTTGTGATGGGACCCGGGTTATCGGCTGGATCAGGAGAAGCAGCTGGATTCCACGGCCCACCATAGACACCGTCCTTCGATTTAAGATCTGAGACACAGCTGAATGTGGCCTGGTTCATGGGGTCTGTTTACAGAGGGACCTCTCCCCAGTGCTGAGATATGGCTGCCTCTGGGGTGGGGTGCTGGGACTGTTTATACAAGGACTTCTTGAACGGTGTTGAGATACACAAGGGTTTGGGATCAAGTATCAGAGGGATAGCCGTGTTAGTCTGAATCTGTAAAAAGCAACAGAGGGTCCTGTGGCACCTTTAAGACTAACAGAAGTATTGG
>NW_020704643.1:0-10067 GCF_002925995.2 Terrapene triunguis | reverse complement strand
GCCGAGGGGTCCCTGTATAAACAGCCCCCACACCCTACCCCAGAGGTGGCCGCATCTCAGTGCTGAGCAAGGGATATTTCTGCATTGTATTGAGCTCAGTATATGACTTGTGTGTCTTTCCTGGGTCTTGTGAATTAACAAGTTGAGATGTAGGGAAAAAAGTGATTCACTGGGAAACCTTGTAACCGACAAATCAAGATCGAAATCTTACATTTCTGAAGATCATGGTGACTGGGGTCCGTCTCTTACAGATATGGCAGGGCAAGGGTTAATTACCAGTCATTATCTATCTATCTATCTATCTATCTATCTATCTTAATAATTCAAAAGTCTGTTTTTTTCAGTGTCCTGAAAATATTTTAAAACATGGGGCAGGAATTGAAAAATGTGGGATATTTTTTGTGATCATTAGTTTTAAATGGCCATGTTCTCTGTGAAATCTTTTTAAAATTCAAAAAATACTGTGATTAGTTTTTATGAAACTTCTATTTTAAAAACAGCCTGTGACGAAGTGGGGGATTTTGTTAGTGATTTGCATGAATACTGTCTGTGCCTCAGTTTCCCTGTGTGCTGCATGTGTAATGAGGTGGTGGGAGAGGGGGGTTGTGGTTGCAGAGGGCCAGGTGTGACCTCGCCTAACAGCCTGGACCATGGACATCGGCCTGGACACTGTAGAACTTAGCAACAGGTGAGCCGGAGGCCCAGCCCATCTTGGGAGCCAGCCGGTTCTGGCCCGTGGGAGGACAAAGGCCAGAGGAGAGATGGCCCAGGAAGGCAGCTTGTTCTGGCCAGTCAGAGAACAAAGGAAGGAAGAGAGGGGACTCAGGTGACCTGTTTGCCCAGGAACAAAGACAAAGGGTGGAGGCGGGGCGGGTGGGGGAGCTCGGCTGGAAGGATGTCGCTTCTGGACTTGGGACAAAGAGGGGCCTGAACTACCTGGACGGGGTCAGACCCAGCTGGACGGTGTTGAGACTGGCCAGGCCCGAGGGCCCTGAGAACTGCCTGTGCTGGGTTCAGACATTCAATAAGCCTCCTGCGTTACGCTGGCTGAGAGTCACTGAACGATAGAGATCGGGGGGCATTGCTCCCTCTGGGGGTGGAGGCCGCGGGTGACCAGAGGTAGGGGACTCCCTGACGGTGAGACACAGGCAGGCTGAAGGCTCGGGGAGGTGCCATTCCAGGAGGTGCTGGAGCCCAAGTCTTAACCCCCTAGAGTGTGTGTGACCCCGAGAAGGGTTGTCACACTGAAGGGGGGTCCTCCCAGGGACCATGCGGAGTCAAGAAAGCCCGGGGCCTGGGAGTTTAATACAAGAAATGAAACATAATTAGCATCATTATGTAAAATATATCCTAAAATAATAGTCAATGTATGTATATATCAGTGTATGTGTGTGTGCACTGTCTATATGTACTCTCTCTCTCTGTATATATATATGTGTGTGTGTGTGTGTGTGTGCGCGTGTGTGTATGTACAGTACAGACCTGTTTACGTGCAAATCCGCTTAACGCGCGGTAGCGCCGTGCTTTCCAGTGCTACCTATGTAACATGCGAGACTCATTAACACGTGGTACAGGAACTTGCTATGTAGCGCTACAGATTTGCTCATTAACTCACTGACACAGAAATCGACAGGAAGTGTGGAGCAGAAACGTGTTGTACGTCTTTACCAATATTCGTAAAGAGGGATCATGCACACTTAGTCATTGTCACGCTAGAGGGCAGAGGGCAAGCGTCAGCGTTCCTACACTGTAGAAGAAAAGCTAGCTGCAATAGAGTGAGTAAATAGCGGAGAAACCCAGGCCAAAGTTTCAAAAGATATTGGGATTGCCGAATCTACTCTCCGAGGATGGCTAAAAAACTAATCTATACTGAATGGCTTTGTACAAAATATCGATTCTGCCACGGGGCTTAAGGGAAAACGTGTGCGCTGTTCAGCAAAACCCACAATAGACAAAGCCATATGCACATGGTTTGCTCAGGAAAGGCTGAAAGGAATGCTGCTAAGTGGGCCAATTCTTCAAGCCCAAGCGACAAAATTTGGAAATTTAACAGGGGATGAATCATTCCAAGCCAGCCAGGGGTTTATAAGTCATTTTAAAAAGTGTCATGGCATAGCACAGGTATCGATTTCTTTTGGCATGTGCTAATTACAATCCTGCATCTCCAGTGGAGTGTATCTTGATTCCTGATCACAATTGCTCTTCCTAATTTGAAAAACATTTGGAAATGAAAAGTGAGTTTTATTCCTATTTCGAAGTTTACAGTTTCTATGATTCTCAGACATGTCTAGAAACGAAGGATTCTGCTGCGTTTGGAGCAATCCAAGGACGTAGTAGGTGCCACTGTAACAGAAAGACAAACACAATCGATTCAGCATTTCTCAAAGACCGAACACTTGCTTTCATGTTAAGATCTGACTTTGTGGTAACTGCATTGTCTTGCAGGGATCAGTAGCTAGCATCACCTGGTCTGCTCTGTTCTTCCACCATAACCCCTTTCTGACAATAAAAATTACTACACAACCCCAGGAGGGGGGATCAAAGTCTGAGCCCATTGGAACCCCAGGCAGTGAGGCTTGGGCTTTGATCCCGGGCTACAGGAAGTCTAAGCCAGCCTTGGTGACCCCATTAAAATGGGGTCGTGACCCACTTTGAGGTCCTGATCCACAATTTGAGAGCCACTGCTCTAGAGGGTATCGTCCTGCGCTCGTCACTGGGGTATCTGGACGCCTTGCGGTCATCACTGAAAAAACAAAGTCATCCAGGACCGGCCTTAGCCATGGGCGACTGGGGCTGTGATGAGTTCGGTCACAGAGACCCCCTTGGGACTGTCACCTGATGTGCTGACACTGCCTCAGAGCCCATTTTCCCTGACAACTTGGGACTGCAAAAATCTGCTTTGTTGAGCCAGACATGCTAGCCTGCTGCAACACAGACCCAGGGTCTGAACCACGCCCCCAAAGCTGAGCACATGCTCCTGTCTCCTGTCTCCAGTACCCAGACACCCAGTTCCCAATGGGATCCAAACCCCAAATAAATCTGTTTTACCCTGTATAAAGCTTATAAAAGGTAAACTCGTGAATTGTCTACTCTCTATAACACTGATAGAGAGATATGCACAGCTGTTTGCTCCCCAGGTATAAATCACTAACTCTGGGTTAATGAATAAACTAAAGTGATTTTATGAAGTATAAAAGATAGAATTTAAGTGGTTTCAAGGAATAACAGACAGAAGAAAGTAAGTTACCAAGTAAAATAAAACAAAACACACAAGTCTAACTCTAATACATCAAGAAACTGAATACAGGTAAAACTCACCCTCAGCTATGTTCCAATAAGCTTCTTTCACAGACTAGACTCCTTCCTAGTTTGGGCCCAATCCTTTCCCCTGGTTCAATTCTTGTTAGCTCCAGCCCCCTTTGTTCTGTTCCACCCCCTTTTATATCTTCGGCACAAGGTGGGAATCTTTTGTCTTTCTGTGTCCCCACCCCTCCTTCTAACTGGAAAAGCACCAGGTTAAAGATGGATTCCAGTTCAGGTGACATGATCACATGTCTTGTGAGCCCCCCTCCATTCCTCCAGGACTGGCCTGCAAGGATGCAGTGGAGACTTGCAGATAAACAGAGCATCTAGAGTCAATTGTCCTAGTCAATGGGAGCCATTAAGATTTCAAACCACCATTAATGGCCCACACTTTTCATAATTACAATAGGACCTTAGAGTTATGCTGCATATTCCTAGATTCAGGTACAAGAATGATGTATTTGTACAAAGGAAGGAACACACTGAGTAGATTATAAGCTTTGTAATGATACCTTACAAGAGACCTTTTGCATAAAGCACATTCCAGTTACATTATATTCACAGTTATACACATATTTTTATAAAGCATGATGGAGAGTAACGTCACAGAGGTGCCTCCGGATCAGGGGTGCCCCTCCCCCTGCTGGCCTCTGCAGCCCTGTGGCTCCTGCCCCCTGCCTTGGAGCCGCCCCGGGCAGCTGCTCCTGGGAGCTTCCTGTCTGCTGTAAGGAGCAGGGGGAGGGGCTCTGATGTCAGGCTGTCCCCTGCCCCCATAATGTACCCATCTCCGCAGAGCAGGTGGGGTGGGGGGACAGGGCTCACGGAGAGTGGGACAGTGCTGATGTCTACTGCTGTGTCTGAAGGAGCTTTCCTCAGACTGCTAAGAGCTGCTCTCTTAAAGGGGCAGCATGTGGTCTCGCACCCACTCCCCAACTCACACACACCCGCAGGTCACACACACTGTCTCTTTCACACTCACCCCACCCAACATATACTTATATTGCTGTTGTTTCTTGTTGTTACTTCCTGCAATGCACATATATGCTCTGTAATTTTATTCTTTCAAAGTGCCGTTATTTGAGTTTTTTCACTGGTCTCTGCATTTCATAATTTTATTTCTCTCTTGTGCTCACATTGAATTCTCTGAGTAGTGAGTTCTAAACTGCCTAACCTGTACTGGCTGGAGTAATTAGCATTACTGTTATTATCATATTGTGCTTTATCATTCATTATGTAAAGTGGTACAATCAAATAATAGTATTCTCCTAGAATGGAACTGTAGCTTGTACTCACTTTAGTAATTCCAGTTTCAAAAACATTAGCTAAGCACAGAACACTAGACAGTGGGCAGATGAAGGTCGCTTATTTTCAAATTGTATTTTTAGTTATATCTGTAAATTAACTTAAAATTTGTATGGAAATAACTGCAGTTCCAACTATGATACCAACAGCAATGATGGAGTCAAATGTTAGTGAGTCACATACATGATTGTGGTCGGTAAACATAAATGCCAAAAGAATTAGAAAAATTAATTCCCTTTCTTAATAAAAAAGAAAAAAAAACCTTAATCACATATGATAAAATTACATATGTGAATTTTTAGTGAAAAACAATTGACTAAGATAGAGGAGATAATGGCTGTAACACAGTGTGTCTGTGTAAGCAGATTTTATTTATTTCTATTTTTCTCTACTAAAGATAGTGTGTGAAGTATCAAACGTGTGTTTCGGATGTGGGAGAAAAACGAGTCCTCACTCGGAGGTTGGTTGCAACATGTCAGAGGCAGTTTATTCTCAAGCAATATAGCAAGGGGGAGAATGCACAACGGCAGGTCTCCCAAAAGATAAGCAATGAGGGCAAGCATTGATACCTTTTGTTACATACAGCAATGATCAACAACTGCATTTTGTTTATACATATTCCTTCCTGATACCTTACGTTCCTCAGCAATTTCTGCTACAGTCTGTGCTCCGTTCTTATCTAACACGAGGTTGAAAAGCAGCATCTCTTACAGTTCTTTTCCACTCGTCCAGGCCCTGCTTGGAAGTCTCGCGTTCTTAGCTGTCAGAGTTAGCCTGACTCTTGCTCTTCCCGGAAGACTAAGATGTCTGCTCTTTTTCCAACTTCACACCGATATCTGTGTTAAAGCTCCAGAACTGACACCTCAAGGCTTGGGATTGGGAATATCTTCCTGTATTATCTCCTGATTGTTCTAAATTTACATATAAGCTTTAAACGTGGCTTTAATTGGCGTTTGTATCTATTTTTTCTTTCTTTACATAACAATTAAATACAGTGCTCCTGTCAGCTAATCCCTGAGTTATTATCTGCAAAATCCTGAGAGTTTATAGGTGCCTAAATAGTCCCTGGAATCATGGTTAAAGTTTCCTCCCCCGCCCCAAATCTGAACTAATGCCCCCACCCCGGTTGAGCCAGGAGTGGCCAGAGGGCTCCAGGAGGCCATGGGCTCTGGCGAGATGCAGCCCACGTGTGACAGCACGAAGCCTTGAGCCACATGCCGAGCATCAGGCACCACAAGCCCCAGCAGCAGCACAGGAGGGTGGCAATACCCCATGTGCCAGGCCCCCCTGACTTCTTCACTGCTCCTGGCGGTGGTGTTGCTTTCAGAGCTGTGTCCCCGGCCAGCACCCGACAGTATCAGACCACCTTCCACGGCTTAATTTGAGCCACAGCTGAGTTCTGGCATCTCTTTCAATACAAATTAAACACCATGGGAGGCAATAGGGCCCATTGGCCTCACCCAGAGTGGCAGTCCCTCCAGCTGAGGTCTCATTCTCTGTTTCCTCAGTCCCTTGAATTTCGAATTCCTTGTTGCCTATTCGGTGGCTGAGGAACAGCTCGATCTACACGCCGGACTAGGGCACTGTGGATTCCCTGACCCCCGGTCTGTCCTTCCTTCTTCCACGAGAGCAGCAGGGTGTCCTGTGAGAGAAAGAGAGAGAGATTCCGGGGTATGTAAGTGGCTGGCAGTCGGGATAGATAGATAGATGGATGGATACTGGATGGGTGTATGGGGATGAATAGATGCATAGACGGGTGGGTAGGTACATAGTTGGGTGGGTGGGTGGGATAGACGGTAGGTAGGTGGGTAGAATGGTGGGTAGGTATATGCGTAGGTGGGTAGATGGGTGCATGGGCAGGTTGTGGGTGGGTCGGTAGCTGAGTTACCGTCTGTAATAGAGCAGGGTGAAGTAATAGGCCAGGAAGAATCCAGTTGCCATGAAGACGAGTTTAAGGCTGATTTCGATAAATGCCCGAGTGAGGCCACCTGATGGAAGTAAAAGAAGTCAAGAGTCTGGGATAGATCCCTGCAAACCCTGCCCCGAGCCAGCCAGCCCCCCATCCCCACTCCTCTTCCAGCTCAGGGTGCTGATGGCCTCATGCCCCTGGGCCCAGGAGCTGACCTGCAGGGCCCCCCATGAGCCCTTCACAGCCAGGGGCTCCCCGTCCACTTTCCACTGGAGCCAGGGCATGGGGTGGGAGCACAGGGAGCAGCTGCAGCTGATACTGGGCCCCTGGTGCTGGCAGGACGAGTTCAGGCCGGTCCCCATCCGGGGGCTGTCTGGGGAGCTCAGGAGACACATCAAAAAATTAATAGTCAGAGAGAGAAACCCTGGGGCAGGGAGTTTCCCAGGTTAACCCCACTCACACCCGTGACAGGGAGTTCCGTGGGTTAACCTCACTAACACTCAATGAGCAGCTGGAACATCCCCTGGGCAGAGCTCTCCTCTCTCTGAGCCCAGCACACGTACAGCCACCCGTCCTGGCCATCGCTTGGGCAGCTCCAGTCACAGCTGATTCTCCCCCACAGGGAGGGCACTCTCGAAGGCTCAGCCCCCCCTCATCCAGCTCGTGACGGAGCAGAGGAACCGCAGGGAATCACCCTCCCGGGCCATGAGCTGTGAGCCTCTCCCCAATCTCCCCAGCACATTGCCCCCCACTAACTCTCCACCCCACTCCCAGCAGCACAGCATGCCCCACTGATGCCCTGCCCTGCTCCGTTTGGCACAGCGCCCCCTAGTGCCTTAACTGCACGTTCACATGCAGGGCCCGGCTGGCCGACCCATAGGAATTCTTTGCCCAGCACCTATACTCCCCAGCGTCCCCTCTGCGGAGCTTCGGCAGCTCCAGGAGCCCGACCCCTCCCTGGCCCTCGGCCACTGTG
The DNA here is from genome assembly GCF_002925995.2 of Terrapene triunguis. NCBI lineage: Eukaryota > Metazoa > Chordata > Testudines > Emydidae > Terrapene > Terrapene triunguis. Next base: position 2,577 of record NW_020704643.1, on the reverse strand, counting down.
GAGCCGTAGCCAGCTCTGGGGTTGGAGCACAATCTTGGTGACTTTCCATGGCAGCAGGTCTCTGTCGCAGAGATCGGTCCCTGACCCATCTTATCCCCACTGCCCAGCGCCCCCTTAATGCCACTCCAGGGACTGGAGACTAAGGGAACCGGGCCTACTCCCCCCCACCCTCCCTACAGTCCTATGGCATCCCTCGAACTCTCTCCTCTGGGCATGGCCCAGCCCGGCCCGGCTGAGCCTGGTGCCTGGCCCTGAGCATGGGCAGAGTGTGACTAGGAGGCGCTCGCTGATTCCCGGGGCTCACAGCGCGGCCTCTCACCGAGGCGTCCGTTCCTGGTCAGGTTCCCGGTGATGTTGGGGTGCCCTGTCGGGTCTGTAACATAAACCAGACAGGGGGGATCAGGGGGGCTGGACAGCACCGGTGGCTATACAGGCACCCCTCACCCAGCGTGGGGACGTAGCCAGCTCTTAGGTGGGTGCACAATCTCGGTACCTTTCCATGGCAGCAGGTCTCTGTCGCACAGATCGGTCCCTAACCCATCTCCTCCCCACTGCCCAGTGCCCCCTACTGCCGCCCCGCGGGCTGGAGCCAGAGGGAACCGGGCCGAACCTCCCACCATCCTCCCTACAGCCCTGAGGCTTCCTTGGGCTCTCCCTTCCGGGCATAGACTAGTCTGGCCACGGGCGACATATGAACTGCCAACTCACAGAGGCTAGCCCCTGGCCCCAGCCCTTCTGCCAGAGGTCACACCCCCACTGGAGTCCGGAGCCCCCCCCACCTTGGCCTCTGGCCTCCCTGAGCCAGCCCTGGGCCACCAGAGCACCCCGTCCCCAGAGCACTGGGCGGGAGGGAGGCATGGCACTAGACTCCTGGAGTCCCGGGCCACAGGCCGGCCCCCTCTAACCCTAACCCCGGCCCCAGCGCTGCCAAGGGGGAACAGCATGGGCAGTGAGCAGGAGAGGACCTGGGGGCAGAGCATGGGCGGGGCCACGTAGGGCTGTTTGTGGCAGCTCAGCCTCCCCTGGCCTGTGATATCCACCACCCATGAGCCTGGCCCGGCTGAGCCTGGCGCCTGGCCCTGAGTGCGAGCAGAGCGTGACTAGGAGGCGGTCGCTGATTCCCGGGGCTCGCAGCGCGGCCTCTCACCGGGGCGTCCGTTCCTGGTCAGGTTCCCAGTGGTGTTGGGGGGCTCAGTCGGGTCTGTAACACAAACCAGACAGGGGGCATGAGGGGGACTGGACAGCACCGGGGGCGGGGGGTATCGCTAGTGATCACTGAGCCTAGACATGGCCCCTCCCTGTCAGCTCAGCTGGGGGACGGGAAAGTCCCTGAAGTGACACAAGATACGTAGGCGTGGAAGGGAAGCGACAGACCCGACTGGGGCTGACCCAAGAGGCGCCTGACACAACCCACAGGCCGGGTTAGGGCTGCGCCGGGGAACCAGAACCGTGGGAAATGGAAACCCAAGGGACCAAAACTGGTTGGTCAAAATTGGGCCTAATTGACAGAGTCACTAACGAGGGGCCGGGCTGCTTCAGCCTGGGTACTTGAGCGAGCGTCAGCAGCGCCAATGTCTGCCGGGGGCCTGGGCATTCAGCGTCATGCTCCCCAAACGTGTCCTCCCCAGGGCAGGACAGAGCCAGGGGTCTACGTAACCCCATTCCCACCCCCGCCCCAGACCCAGCCACCACCAGGGACATCAGACATTTCCCTCATGGGTCCTTTCCCTTCCCCCCTCGGTTCATCTCTCTGCAGCCCTCTGCTTTCACCCTCTGGCTTAGCTGGTCAGGACTGGATGTTTTGCAGCCCGACTGCGCCCAGAGCGGCGGCTAAAAGTAACACGCAGAACAGCCGGACACTGATACTGGCTGGCCAAGGCTGGCAGGGTCCATCCACGCTGCCCACAAAGCCCCGCGGCACCGAGCCTCAGAGCCTGGTTCCGTTGGGTCGGGCTCGGGGGCTCGGGCTGCGGGTCTTTGATTGCAGTGCGGACATTTCCTCCGAGGTCTGTGTAGACGTTCAGGGTCGGGCTGGGGCCTGGGCTCAGACACGGGCGGAGGACTCGGGGGTGGGTTCCTTCTAAATCTCCCTCCGGCTGAAGGGAACAAGGGCCATCCTTACAGTGATGCCTGATTTGATCCTTGACGTTGCAAAGGCGGCCGCTGATTTCCCCTCTGGCCTGGATCTGCAGTGCGAGGGTCACCGGCCACTTAATGCGGGTTTGCCCTGGGGCAGGGCAGTCCGAGGTCTCTGGGCACCGAGCCCGGAACATGTTTAGTGCCGGATGGTGACTCGGTCCCATTAATGCTCTGCCCCATATAAAGCATCCACCGATCCCGGCAGAAAGGGGAGGGGGTGGAGGAGAAGCGGTGGGACAGTCTGGTGGGATCTCAGGGAGAACTGGAGTGGCTGTTGTGAGGGGAAATCCCAACAAGGGGAGATTGCAATGGGGGCGGAGGTGGATCACAGCACAGGTGGATTCTGGAGGCAGGGCAGGTCGGGGGTAGAGAGGGAAGCCATAACCAATGAGGACAAGAAGGGGTGAAGATCCCAAGGGAGAAGGGCTCCAAGGTGTG
>NW_020704642.1:0-4528 GCF_002925995.2 Terrapene triunguis | reverse complement strand
TAAGTAATCAGGTCCGAGGTCCCAAATTGGGCATCCAATATTAGTGGGGTTTTTTTACATTAATTTCTCCGTGCCTCAGTTTGCCAGTTGTAAAATGGGGATAACATCACCTCATCATGAAGGTTTTGCAAAAATAAATTCATTAACATTTGTGAAGCACTAAGGGTATGTCTACACTACGAGGGTAGTTCGATTTCACTTAAATCGAATATGTGGAATCGATATTGCAAAGTTGAACGTGTGTGTCCACACTAAGGACAGTAATTCGACTTTGTGAGTCCACACTAACGGGGCAAGCGTCGACATTGGAAGCGGTGCACTGTGGGCAGCTATCCCACAGTTCCCGCAGTCCCCGCTGCCCATTGGAATTCTGGGTCGAGCCGCCAATGCCTTCTGGGTAAAAAAATGTGTCGAGGGTGCTTTTGGGTAACTGTCGTCATCCGTCCGTCACTACCGCCCTCCCTCCCTCCCTGAAAGCGCCGGCGGGAAATCAGTTCGCGCACTTTTCTGGTCAGTGACAGCGCGGACGCCACAGCACTGCGATCTTGGAGCCCGCTGCGACCATCGCTGCAGTTGTGGCCGTTGTCAACGCCTCGCAGCTTCTCATCCACCTTTCCCAGAGGCAGATACAGAGAAATCAGGCGAGGAGGCTACGGCACCGCGGTGAGGGCCTGAAGTATGAGAGTAGCACAGAGCTGTCAGAAACCACGAGACCCAGCGCCGAGGACATCACGGTGGCAATGGGTCATGTGGATATTGTGGAACGGCGATTCTGGGCCTGGGAAACAAGCACGGACTGGTGGGACCGCATAGTGCTGCAGGTCTGGGATGAATCCCAGTGGCTGCGAAACTTTCGCATGCGGAAGGGGACTTTCCTAGAACTTTGTGAGTTGCTGTCCACTGCCCTGAAGCGCAATGACACCCGGATGCGAGCAGCCCTGACTGTCCAGAAGCGAGTGGCCATAGCCCTCTGGAAGCTTGCAACGCCGGACAGCTACCGGTCAGTCGCGAACCACTTTGGTGTGGGCAAATCTACGGTGGAGGTTGTTGTGATGCAAGTAGCCAACGCAATCGTTGAGGTACTGCTCTCAAAGGTAGTGACCCTGGGAAACGCGCAGGCCATCATAGATGGCTTCGCCGCGATGGGATTTCCAAACTGCGGTGGGGCTATAGATGGAACTCACATCCCTATCCTGGGACCGGACCACCAGGCCAGCCAGTACATTAACAGAAAGGGCTACTTTTCAATGGTGCTGCAAGCACTGGTGGACCATAGGGGACGTTTTACCAACATCAACGTCGGATGGCCGGGCAAGGTTCATGACGCTCGCGTGTTCAGGAACTCTGGTCTGTTTAGACGGCTGCAGGAAGGTATTTACTTCCCGGACCACAAAATAACTCTTGGGGATGTGGAGATGCCTACAGTGATCCTCGGGGACCCAGCCTACCCGCTAATGCCCTGGCTCATGAAGCCCTATACTGGCACCCTGGACTCAGAAAAAGAACTGTTCAACTACCGGCTGAGCAAGTGCAGAATGGTGGTGGAGTGTGCTTTTGGCCGTCTCAAGGGGAGATGGAGAAGCTTACTGACTCGCTGTGATCTCAGCGAAACCAATATCCCCATTGTTATAGCAGCTTGCTGTGTGCTCCACAATCTCTGTGAGAGCAAGGGGGAGACCTTTATGGTGGGGTGGGAGGTTGAGGCAAATACCCTGGCTTCAGATTACGCCCAGCCAGACAGCCGGGCGATTAGAAGAGCCCAGCGGGACGCGCTGTGCATCCGGGAGACTTTGAAAGCTAGGTTCCTGACTGAGCAGGGTAACCAGTGACTGTTAACTTTGTGGACACAGAAGCTGAACCTGCCCCCGTTTCTTTACCCAGTTTATGTTGACTATCCTCTCCACTTACATACCCCCTTCACCCACTTCCCAAAAAATAAAATCAGTTCTATTTTCTTAATGAACACCGTTGTCTTTATTACTGTTTTCGCGGGAATGTTTTAAACCTTGGACGCAGACTGTGGTGGGGGGCGGGTGTACTGTAGTGATGCAAATGATGTCTCTAAACTCCTGGAATGACAGGCTCCGCAGTGGTGGACTGGTTGTTTCAACGGAGCCTGCCAGCCGTCCTGGGCGGGACTGCGTGTATGTGTCGGCTATGTGACTTTCTGGCAGGGGGAGGAGGGTTACAGATCCCCTGCTGTGTGGCTCTGTGATCCAGGATAAGGACCGCTGCATAAGATCTGTAACTGCACTCCCCCGCCACAAAGTCACAGAGCAAACCCCCCCCCCCCCTACAGAACATGATAACCACCTCCCAGACTGATCAGGGTAACTAGTAACTGCACTGTGTATGTGCCCTGCTGCTGGACCTGCCCCCGCCTCTGTACCCTGCTAAAGGTGACTATACTGTCCAATTACCAACCACCTTCCCCCCCCTTCACACAGACTCTCCTCCAAAAGAAAATGATGGAAACAGTAATTAACAGAAACTTATATTTTATTAGTAAAAACACATGAAACAGGGGGGTTGGAACTTGGACGGGGGCTTGTGTGAGGTGGGTAGGAAAGGACTTTTCAAAGTTTGGGGAATGAGAGCCTTCTAGTGCTACAGCACTCTGCAGGGGTGGAGTGAAACTTTTCACGGCCCCTGCCGCCCCTCCTCCTTTGGACTTTGGGTGAGGGGGGTATGGGACTTGGTGGCGGGGGAGGATGGTTACAGATGCACTGCAGCGGGGTTCTCTCCTCCTGCCTCCGGTCCTGCAGAACATCCACAAGGCGCCGGAGCGTGTCCGTTTGCTCCCTCATCAGTCCAAGCAGCGTTTGAGTCGCCTGCTGGTCTTCCTGACGCCACCTCTCCTCCCGTTCCATGTTTGCTCTGTGCATTTGGGACAAGTTCTCCCTCCACTGTGTCTGCTGGGCTGCCTGGGCTCGGGAGCAGCACATTAGTTCTGAGAACATGTCCTCCCGCGTCGTCTTCTTCCTCCGCCTAATCTGCGCTAGCCTCTGGGACTGTGATGCCACGCTGGGTTGGGAGACAGTCGCAGATGTGGCTGTGGGAATGGGAAAAAGGGAGTAAATTCCTCAGAAAGATAAATGTAGTTGTGAACAAAGAACATAGTCTTTCTCTGTGAACAAGACCATGCCCTGCACCTATCACATGCGCACTCAGGACAAGGTCGAATTTTCGGCCCTCGCCTTCAGTGCCTGTGGTCTTGCAGTGGCGATCTGAGAAGCGGGGCAGGACACCGGAATTTGTGTAGCGGGCAAACATGGTAAGTCGTAGACTTGTGGCTGCTTAAAACTTTAATAGTAGCACTGGCCTCCTTTCACATTGAAAGCAATGCCAGTCTCTGCTGCCAGCAATCAGGCAAGCATGAACTCTGCCCCTGTCCCACCCCCTCGCGGCTGTCCCAGGGAAAGATCCCTGTATGCTGCCCCTCTCCCGCCTCCACCGCGTGGCTGTAAAGCAGTCCCAATACTAACATTCCCCTACCTAATTCAAAGCAGGGCATCATGAGCGACATCACCCTGATGAGGATCTCGGACAGCGAGAAGGAACGGATGCTTAGGGAAAGCCTGCAAAAACCAGGGCCGTATGCTGCCATGCTCTGCAGGGCAATGATCCCTGAGTACTTGATTGTCTCCTGGCGCGGAAACGTTTCATACCACGGAGGACCCAATAAGATCGCTCTCCCCAAGAACCTGATGAACAGGCTTGAACATTACCTCCAGGAGACCTACGTTGAGATCTCCCATGAGGATTTCATCTCTATCCCCGGACATATAGACCGGATTTTGGTGTAGATGCACTGTCAGGGACTAAAGAGTGGAGCGTCTTGGGCAGCAGAATCATGAAAAACCGGACATTGTTAGATTTTTTTTTAAATAGTTGGGACTAAATAGTTAAGCGCCTAAGGCAAAGAAATCATGAGAAACCCATTGTTAATATTATAAATATTCCAGTTCTGTTAAAAATAAATGTTTAGATGTTTAAAGCACTTACTGCTTGATCCTTCCTCTGATTCTGTGTCCGGGGTAACGGCTGGGGACGGTTGGTAGGGGATCTCGGTAAGGGTGATGAAGAGCTCCTGGCTGTCGGGGAAATCAGCGGTGCAAGCGCTGTCGACTGCCTCGTCCTCCTCATCTCCTTCCTCATCTTCCCCGTCCGCTAACATGTCCGAGGAACCGGCCGCGGACAATAGCCCATCCTCAGAGTCCACGGTCACGGGTGGGGTAGTGGTGGCGGCCGCACCCAGGATGGAATGCAGTGCCTCGTAGAAACGGGATGTGTGGGGTTGGGATCCGGAGTGTCCATTTGCCTCTTTGGTTTTTTGGTAGCCTTGTCTCAGCTCCTTGATTTTCACGCGGCACTGCGTTGCATCCCGGCTGTATCCTCTCTCTGCCATGGCTTTAGAGATCTTCTCATATATCTTTGCATTCCGTCTTTTGGAGCGCAGCTCGGAAAGCACGGACTCATCGCCCCACACAGCGATGAGATCCAAGACTTCCCGATCAGTCCATGCTGG
>NW_020704641.1:0-8207 GCF_002925995.2 Terrapene triunguis | reverse complement strand
AGAGTCTCCTTGTATAAAAGTCCTTTTTCTACAACAAACCGGGATCGGTTAGAAGAGCTGAGAGGCGGTGGGGTGCTCTGTGCCGCCGCCCAAGCTTTCTGAAGGCTGTTATCTGCTTCCTGCTCGGCCTGGAACTGCTCCCTTGATGCTGGAGACATCAGTTCCTCCTTGGACTGTGGACTGTGGCTTGGTCCCTCTGGAAGCGATGCAGGTGCTGGGGCTGGTTTCATTGACTGTGAACCGCTGTCCGCTGGTGCACTATGTGGTATTTCAGGCTCTGGCTGAGCCTCTTGGGTAGGGTTATCTGCTGCTTCCGCCAGTTCAGGCTCGCTGGTGCCCTCTGGCATTGGAGTTGTAGACGGGTTTGCAAGCGCTGGACTCAGTGCCGGCAATGGTTCTGGTGCTGGTTGCGTTGCCAGTTCCGGTTCTGGGACTGGCTTTGGCTGGGTCTCTGGGATTGGATCCACAACGGCTGTTGCAGTCGTTGGCAGGGGATCCGGTTCCACCACCTGTGTTTGGGTCTCCGGTAACACCGACGAGGCTCTGGTGGACGGCTCAGGAACAGGGATGGGGGTGAAAGCTTGCTTAGCCTGGCTGCGGGTGACTATTCCCACCCTCTTGGCTAGCTTCACATGGTTGGCCAAGTCTTCCCCCAGCAGCATGGGGATGGGATAATTGTCATAGACTGCAAAAGTCCACATTCCTGCCCAGCCCTTGTACTGGACATGCAACTGGGCTGTAGGCAAGGTTACAGACTGTGACACGAAGGGTTGAATTGTCACTGTAGCCTCCGGGTTGATGAGTTTGGGGTCCACTAGGGATTGGTGGATAGTTGACACTTGTGCCCCAGTATCCCTCCAAGCGATAACCTTCTTTCCGCCCACTCTCAAGGTTTCCCTTCGCTCCGAGGGTATGAGAAAGGCATCTGGGTCTGGGGATCCTTGGTGTGATTGGGGTGTAATGAACTGTAATCGGTTGGGGTTCTTGGGGCAGTGAGCCTTTATATGCCCCAGTTCATTACATTTAAAACATCGCCCTGCTAAGGTATCACCGGGGCGATGTGGGTTGGTGGAGATTGGTGGGGTGGGGTGAGAAGGCGTCTGGGGTTTCCCTTGGGATGTGGGTGGGGCCTTGGGTTGTCCCCGGTGCTAAGGTTTTGTTTCGGCTTGCCCCTTCTGATATTCGCTCCAACTGCTACTAGCTTTTTTCTTTTCTGTCACCTCCACCCATTTGGCTCCAATCTCCCCCGCCTCGGTTACAGTTTTGGGCTTCCCATCTAGGATGTACCTTTCTATTTCCTCAGGAACACCCTCTAAAAACTGCTCCATTTGCAATAGGAAGGGCAACTCTTCCGTAGATTTAACATTTGCTCCTGATATCCAGGCATCCCAATTTTTTCCAATGTGGTAGGCATGTCGGGTAAATGACACATCAGGTTTCCACCTTAGGGCTCTGAACCACCGACGGGCATGCTCAGGTGTTAGCCCCATTCTGATTCTGGCCTTGTTTTTAAAAAGTTCATAACTGTTCATGTGTTCCTTAGGCATTTCAGCCGCCATCTCTGCTAAGGGTCCACTGAGCTGCGGTCTCAGCTCTACCATGTACTGGGGTGGAGGGATGCTGTATCCAAGGCAGGCCCTTTCAAAATTTTCTAAGAAGGCCTCAGTATCATCGCCTGCCTTGTAGGTAGGGAATTTCCTGGGATGGGAAGTGGTACCTGGAGAGGAGTTGTTAGGATGGTCTGATGCACCCTGCCTAGTCCTTGCTGCTTCCAGTTCCATCTCTCTTTCATGGGCTTCCTGTTTGGCTTTTTCTTCTCTTTTATGGGCCTCCTCTTCAGCTTCTTTCTCGAGTTTTTTAATTTCAAGCAGTCTCTGATGTTTTCTCTCATTTTCTTCTGCTTCTAGTCTGGCCAGTTCTATTTTGTTAGCTACTTCTTTGGTAGTCATTTTCCTGTTTTCTTGTGCTGGGTCACACCCTCTGCAGTTGACTGAAACTGGGATGTACTTAGCTCTGGCTGCTGCTGAGTTAACAGAGACTTTCTAACAAGCTACTCCCGAGGATGTAAAAAGAAAAAAAAAAAAACAATTCAGCCTGTAAATTACCTTTACCAGTTCAAAGTTTGCTCACCTTGAACCCTTCTCTTAACAAAGGACCTCTTTAAAAAAAACTTAACACCTCTGCCTTCAGGCAAGGAGAGATAAGATATGCATCTACCTTCAGCTCTGCTCTCCAAGCAGCTAGAAGGAAAAAAAAATCTCTTACTGGCTTTTGGGTCTAAAACGATCTCCACCGCTGTGCCACCATATCAAGGCTGTATCCCCACTTTGAACCTTAGGGTACAAATGTAGGGGCCTGCATGAAAACTTCTAAGCTTATCTACCAGCTTAGCTTTGGTCCGCTGCCACCATCACAAGAATTCCCTCCCTGGGAAGCCTTGAGAAACCTTTCACCAATTCCCTGGTGAACACAGATCCAAACCCCCTTGGATCTTAAAACAAGGAGAAATTAACCATCCCCCCTCCTTCCTCCCACCCTCCTTTCACCAACTCCTGGTGAACACAGATTCAAACCCCCTTGGATCTTAAAACAAGGAGAAATCAATCTGGTTCTTAAAAAAGAAGGCTTTTAATTAAAGAAAAAGGTAAAAATCATCTCTGTAAAATCAGTATGGAGAATAACTTTACAGGGTAATCAAACTTAAAGAGCTCAGAGGACCCCCCTCTGTCTTAGGTTCAAAGTACAGCAAACAAAGATACACACTCTGGTAAAAAGGTACATTTACAAGTTGAGAAAACAAAGTAAATCTAAGACGCCTTGCCTGTCTTTTTACTTACAAGTTTGAAATAGGAGAGACTTGTTTAGAAAGATGGGGAGAACCTGGATTGATGTCTGGTCCCTCTCAGTCCCAAGAGCGAACCACCCCTTAAAACAAAGAGCACACACACAAGCCTTTCCCCCCCCAAGATTTGAAAGTATCTTGCCCCCTTATTGGTCCTTCGGGTCAGGTGTCAGCCAGGTTCCCCGAGCCTCTTAACCCTTTACAGGTAAAAGGATTTGGAGTCTCTGTACACAGAGAGCTGTTACCCTTCCCTTTATAGTTATGACACGCCCCCCAAATCACAGATAGTGTTGGACGTTCGGTTCCACACTGGCTGTGATTTCTTCCTGGAGTTCTAGGAGAAAACAGAGTTAATAAGACACATGTATCTTTAGACATACTACTGATTATATAAAAACTAACAATATGTTTCATTCCAAGAACAATTGTTAACCAGTTAACTCTGGGAAACTTTCCCGGGAGAGTGCATCAGCCACTTTGTTAGAAGCTCCCGAAATGTGTTGTATTTCAAAATCAAAATCTTGGAGAGCTAAACTCCACCGAAGAAGTTTTTTGTTATTTCCCTTGGCGGTATGAAGCCACTGTAGCGCAGCATGGTCTGTTTGTAGTTGGAAACGCCGTCCCCAAACATATGGGCGTAGCTTTTCCAGTGCGTACACAATGGCGTAGCATTCCTTTTCGCTGATTGACCAGTGGCTTTCCCTCTCAGACAGTTTCTTGCTGAGAAACACGACAGGATGGAATTCTTGATCCGGTCCTTCCTGCATTAAAACTGCTCCCACGCCTCGCTCGGAAGCATCTGTGGTTACTAGGAATGGTTTGTCAAAGTCTGGGGCCCTTAGCACAGGGTCAGACATGAGTGTTGCCTTAAGCTGGTTAAAGGCCTTTTGACACTTATCAGTCCACTGAACTGCATTTGGCTGTTTCTTTCTGGTTAGGTCTGTCAGCGGGGCGGCGATTTGGCTGTAGTGTGGTACAAATCGCCTATAATATCCGGCCAAGCCTAAGAAGGATTGGACCTGTTTCTTTGACTTTGGAACCAGCCACTTTTGGATAGCATCCACTTTGGCCTGTAGGGGATTTATAGTTCCTTGACCCACCTGGTGCCCCAGGTACGTCACTCTGTTTTGGCCTATTTGACACTTTTTAGCCTTAACAGTTAGTCCTGCCTGTCGGATGCGCTCGAAGACTTTTTCCAGGTGCTCCAGGTGTTCTGTCCATGAATCAGAAAAAATGGCCACATCATCGAGGTAGGCAACTGCAGATTCTCCCAATCCCGCTAAGAGACCATCTACAAGTCTTTGGAAGGTGGCGGGTGCATTTCGCAACCCGAAAGGGAGTACATTGAATTCATACACCCCTGCCTGGGTGACGAAGGCTGACCTTTCCTTAGCGGGTTCATCTAGTGGTACTTGCCAGTACCCTTTGGTTAAGTCTAAAGTAGAGATGAATTGGGCATGTCCCAATTTTTCCAATAGCTCATCTGTGCGTGGCATTGGATAGTTGTCAGGACGAGTTACAGCATTTAGCTTACGGTAGTCCACGCAAAAGCGTATTTCCCCATCTGGTTTGGGAACTAGAACCACTGGAGATGCCCATGCACTGGTAGAGGGGCGGATTATACCCATCTGTAGCATGTCCTGGATCTCCCTTTGTATAGCCGCTTGGGCATGAGGTGACTCCCGGTAGGGTGGGGTTCTAATTGGGTGAGCATTACCTGTGTCAATGGAGTGGTATGCCCGTTCGGTCTGTCCTGGAGTGGCTGAGAAAATTGGTGCAAAGCTTGTGCACAGCTCCTTGATCTGCTGTCGCTGCAGACGTCCTAGGGTCGTGGAGAGGTTCACCTCTTCCACGCCACCATTCCTTTTTCCTTCGTAGTAGACACCTGCAGGCCACTCCGCGTCATCTGTTTCCTGGGCTGTAAACTGGCAAACGTTTAATTCTCTGGAATAAAAGGGCTTAAGAGAATTAACATGGTATACCTTAGGCTTTATGTTGGAGGTGGGGGAGGCTATGAGATAGTTAACAGCTCCTAGGCGCTCCTGGACCGTGAATGGTCCTTCCCACGACGCTTCCATTTTATGGGCCTGGAGCGCCTTTAAGACCATGACTTGGTCTCCTACTTTGAAGGACCGTTCTCTGGAATGTTTATCATACCAGGCCTTTTGCTCTTCCTGAGCATCCTTTAGGTTTTCTTTAGCAAGGGCTAAAGTGTCGGAGGGTGTTTTGTAGGTTGCTTACAAAGTCTAGAATGTTAGTTCCTGGAGAAGGCGTAAACCCCTCCCATTGCTGCTTCACCAACTGTAATGGCCCCTTAACCTCGCGGCCATACACAAGTTCAAATGGTGAAAACCCTAAACTGGGATGTGGTACAGCCCTGCAGGCAAAAAGCAACTGCTGCAACACTAGATCCCAATCATTGGAGTGTTCATTTACGAATTTACGTATCATGGCCCCCAAAGTTCCATTAAACCTCTCCACCAGACCATTGGTTTGATGGTGATGAGGGGTGGCAACCAAGTGATTCACCCCATGAGCTTCCCACAGGTTTTTCATGTTCCCTGCCAGGAAATTAGTTCCCGAATCTGTAAGGATGTCGGAGGGCCAACCTACCCTGGCAAAAATGTCTGCTAATGCCTGGCACACACTTTTAGTCTTGGTGTTGCTTAAGGGTACAGCTTCCGGCCATCGGGTAGCAAAATCCATGAAAGTCAGTACGTACTGCTTTCCTCTGGGTGTCTTCTTTGGGAAAGGACCCAGAATATCTACAGCTACTCGCTGAAATGGGACCTCAATTATGGGTAGTGGCTGGAGAGGGGCTTTAACCTGGTCTTGGGGCTTTCCCACTCGTTGGCACACCTCACAAGACCGGACATAATTAGCAAGGTCCTTGCCCATTTCCTCCCAGTGGAAGGACTTCCCCAACCGGTCTTTGGTTCTGTTCACCCCAGAATGGCCACTGGGATGATCATGGGCTAAGCTCAAGAGCTTTACCCGATACTTAGTGGGAACTACCAACTGTCTTTGAGGATGCCAGTCTTCCTGGTGCCCACCAGAAAGAGTCTCCTTGTATAAAAGTCCTTTTTCTACAACAAACCGGGATCGGTTAGAAGAGCTGAGAGGCGGTGGGGTGCTCTGTGCCGCCGCCCAAGCTTTCTGAAGGCTGTTATCTGCTTCCTGCTCGGCCTGGAACTGCTCCCTTGATGCTGGAGACATCAGTTCCTCCTTGGACTGTGGACTGTGGCTTGGTCCCTCTGGAAGCGATGCAGGTGCTGGGGCTGGTTTCATTGACTGTGAACCGCTGTCCGCTGGTGCACTATGTGGTATTTCAGGCTCTGGCTGAGCCTCTTGGGTAGGGTTATCTGCTGCTTCCGCCAGTTCAGGCTCGCTGGTGCCCTCTGGCATTGGAGTTGTAGACGGGTTTGCAAGCGCTGGACTCAGTGCCGGCAATGGTTCTGGTGCTGGTTGCGTTGCCAGTTCCGGTTCTGGGACTGGCTTTGGCTGGGTCTCTGGGATTGGATCCACAACGGCTGTTGCAGTCGTTGGCAGGGGATCCGGTTCCACCACCTGTGTTTGGGTCTCCGGTAACACCGACGAGGCTCTGGTGGACGGCTCAGGAACAGGGATGGGGGTGAAAGCTTGCTTAGCCTGGCTGCGGGTGACTATTCCCACCCTCTTGGCTAGCTTCACATGGTTGGCCAAGTCTTCCCCCAGCAGCATGGGGATGGGATAATTGTCATAGACTGCAAAAGTCCACATTCCTGCCCAGCCCTTGTACTGGACATGCAACTGGGCTGTAGGCAAGGTTACAGACTGTGACACGAAGGGTTGAATTGTCACTGTAGCCTCCGGGTTGATGAGTTTGGGGTCCACTAGGGATTGGTGGATAGTTGACACTTGTGCCCCAGTATCCCTCCAAGCGATAACCTTCTTTCCGCCCACTCTCAAGGTTTCCCTTCGCTCCGAGGGTATGAGAAAGGCATCTGGGTCTGGGGATCCTTGGTGTGATTGGGGTGTAATGAACTGTAATCGGTTGGGGTTCTTGGGGCAGTGAGCCTTTATATGCCCCAGTTCATTACATTTAAAACATCGCCCTGCTAAGGTATCACCGGGGCGATGTGGGTTGGTGGAGATTGGTGGGGTGGGGTGAGAAGGCGTCTGGGGTTTCCCTTGGGATGTGGGTGGGGCCTTGGGTTGTCCCCGGTGCTAAGGTTTTGTTTCGGCTTGCCCCTTCTGATATTCGCTCCAACTGCTACTAGCTTTTTTCTTTTCTGTCACCTCCACCCATTTGGCTCCAATCTCCCCCGCCTCGGTTACAGTTTTGGGCTTCCCATCTAGGATGTACCTTTCTATTTCCTCAGGAACACCCTCTAAAAACTGCTCCATTTGCAATAGGAAGGGCAACTCTTCCGTAGATTTAACATTTGCTCCTGATATCCAGGCATCCCAATTTTTTCCAATGTGGTAGGCATGTCGGGTAAATGACACATCAGGTTTCCACCTTAGGGCTCTGAACCACCGACGGGCATGCTCAGGTGTTAGCCCCATTCTGATTCTGGCCTTGTTTTTAAAAAGTTCATAACTGTTCATGTGTTCCTTAGGCATTTCAGCCGCCATCTCTGCTAAGGGTCCACTGAGCTGCGGTCTCAGCTCTACCATGTACTGGGGTGGAGGGATGCTGTATCCAAGGCAGGCCCTTTCAAAATTTTCTAAGAAGGCCTCAGTATCATCGCCTGCCTTGTAGGTAGGGAATTTCCTGGGATGGGAAGTGGTACCTGGAGAGGAGTTGTTAGGATGGTCTGATGCACCCTGCCTAGTCCTTGCTGCTTCCAGTTCCATCTCTCTTTCATGGGCTTCCTGTTTGGCTTTTTCTTCTCTTTTATGGGCCTCCTCTTCAGCTTCTTTCTCGAGTTTTTTAATTTCAAGCAGTCTCTGATGTTTTCTCTCATTTTCTTCTGCTTCTAGTCTGGCCAGTTCTATTTTGTTAGCTACTTCTTTGGTAGTCATTTTCCTGTTTTCTTGTGCTGGGTCACACCCTCTGCAGTTGACTGAAACTGGGATGTACTTAGCTCTGGCTGCTGCTGAGTTAACAGAGACTTTCTAACAAGCTACTCCCGAGGATGTAAAAAGAAAAAAAAAAAAACAATTCAGCCTGTAAATTACCTTTACCAGTTCAAAGTTTGCTCACCTTGAACCCTTCTCTTAACAAAGGACCTCTTTAAAAAAAACTTAACACCTCTGCCTTCAGGCAAGGAGAGATAAGATATGCATCTACCTTCAGCTCTGCTCTCCAAGCAGCTAGAAGGAAAAAAAAATCTCTTACTGGCTTTTGGGTCTAAAACGATCTCCACCGCTGTGCCACCAT
>NW_020704640.1:661-5231 GCF_002925995.2 Terrapene triunguis | reverse complement strand
GTCTCTGTACACAGAGAGCTGTTACCCTTCCCTTCATAGTTATGACACGCCCCCCAAATCACAGATAGTGTTGGACGTTCGGTTCCACACTGGCTGTGATTTCTTCCTGGAGTTCTAGGAGAAAACAGAGTTAATAAGACACATGTACCTTTAGACATACTACTGATTATATAAAAACTAACAATATGTTTCATTCCAAGAACAATTGTTAACCAGTTAACTCTGGGAAACTTTCCCGGGAGAGTGCATCAGCCACTTTGTTAGAAGCTCCCGAAATGTGTTGTATTTCAAAATCAAAATCTTGGAGAGCTAAACTCCATCGAAGAAGTTTTTTGTTATTTCCCTTGGCGGTATGAAGCCACTGTAGCGCAGCATGGTCTGTTTGTAGTTGGAAACGCCGTCCCCAAACATATGGGCGTAGCTTTTCCAGCGCGTACACAATGGCGTAGCATTCCTTTTCGCTGATTGACCAGTGACTTTCCCTCTCAGACAGTTTTTTGCTGAGAAACACGACAGGATGGAATTCTTGATCCGGTCCTTCCTGCATTAAAACTGCTCCCACGCCTCTCTCGGAAGCATCTGTGGTTACTAGGAACGGTTTGTCAAAGTCTGGGGCCCTTAGCACAGGGTCAGACATGAGTGTTGCCTTAAGCTGGTTAAAGGCCTTTTGACACTCATCAGTCCACTGAACTGCATTTGGCTGTTTCTTTCTGGTTAGGTCTGTCAGCGGGGCGGCGATTTGGCTGTAGTGTGGTACAAATCGCCTATAATATCCGGCCAAGCCTAAGAAGGATTGGACCTGTTTCTTTGACTTTGGAACCGGCCACTTTTGGATAGCATCCACTTTGGCCTGTAGGGGATTTATAGTTCCTTGACCCACCTGGTGCCCCAGGTACGTCACTCTGTTTTGGCCTATTTGACACTTTTTAGCCTTAACAGTTAGTCCTGCCTGTCGGATGCGCTCGAAGACTTTTTCCAGGTGCTCCAGGTGTTCTGTCCATGAATCAGAAAAAATGGCCACATCATCGAGGTAGGCAACTGCAGATTCTCCCAATCCCGCTAAGAGACCATCTACAAGTCTTTGGAAGGTGGCGGGTGCATTTCGCAACCCGAAAGGGAGTACATTGAATTCGTACACCCCTGCCTGGGTGACGAAGGCTGACCTTTCCTTAGCGGGTTCATCTAGTGGTACTTGCCAGTACCCTTTGGTTAAGTCTAAAGTAGAGATGAATTGGGCATGTCCCAATTTTTCCAATAGCTCATCTGTGCGTGGCATTGGATAGTTGTCAGGACGAGTTACAGCATTTAGCTTACGGTAGTCCACGCAAAAGCGTATTTCCCCATCTGGTTTGGGAACTAGAACCACTGGAGATGCCCATGCACTGTTAGAGGGGCGGATTATACCCATCTGTAGCATGTCCTGGATCTCCCTTTGTATAGCCGCTTGGGCATGAGGTGACTCCCGGTAGGGTGGGGTTCTAATTGGGTGAGCATTACCTGTGTCAATGGAGTGGTATGCCCGTTCGGTCCGTCCTGGAGTGGCTGAGAAAATCGGTGCAAAGCTTGTGCACAGCTCCTTGATCTGCTGTCGCTGCAGACGTCCCAGGGTCGTGGAGAGGTTCACCTCTTCCACGCCACCATTCCTTTTTCCTTCGTAGTAGACACCTGCAGGCCACTCCGCGTCATCTGTTTCCTGGGCTGTAAACTGGCAAACGTTTAATCCTCTGGAATAAAAGGGCTTAAGAGAATTAACATGGTATACCTTAGGCTTTATGTTGGAGGTGGGGGAGGCTATGAGATAGTTAACAGCTCCTAGGCGCTCCTGGACCGTGAATGGTCCTTCCCACGACGCTTCCATTTTATGGGCCTGGAGCGCCTTTAAGACCATGACTTGGTCTCCTACTTTGAAGGACCGTTCTCTGGAATGTTTATCATACCAGGCCTTTTGCTCTTCCTGAGCATTCTTTAGGTTTTCTTTAGCAAGGGCTAAAGAGTGTCGGAGGGTGTTTTGTAGGTTGCTTACAAAGTCTAGAATGTTAGTTCCTGGAGAAGGCGTAAACCCCTCCCATTGCTGCTTCACCAACTGTAATGGCCCCTTAACCTCGCGGCCATACACAAGTTCAAATGGTGAAAACCCTAAACTGGGATGTGGTACAGCCCTGTAGGCAAAAAGCAACTGCTGCAACACTAGGTCCCAATCATTGGAGTGTTCATTTATGAATTTACGTATCATGGCCCCCAAAGTTCCATTAAACCTCTCCACCAGACCATTGGTTTGATGGTGATGAGGGGTGGCAACCAAGTGATTCACCCCATGAGCTTCCCACAGGTTTTTCATGTTCCCTGCCAGGAAATTAGTTCCCGAATCTGTAAGGATGTCGGAGGGCCAACCTACCCTGGCAAAAATGTCTGCTAATGCCTGGCACACACTTTTAGACTTGGTGTTGCTTAAGGGTACAGCTTCCGGCCATCGGGTAGCAAAATCCATGAAAGTCAGTACGTACTGCTTTCCTCTGGGTGTCTTCTTTGGGAAAGGACCCAGAATATCCACAGCTACTCGCTGAAATGGGACCTCAATTATGGGTAGTGGCTGGAGAGGGGCTTTAACCTGGTCTTGGGGCTTTCCCACTCGTTGGCACACCTCACAAGACCGGACATAATTAGCAACGTCCTTGCCCATTCCCTCCCAGTGGAAGGACTTCCCCAACCGGTCTTTGGTTCTGTTCACCCCAGAATGGCCACTGGGATGATCATGGGCTAAGCTCAAGAGCTTTACCCGATACTTAGTGGGAACCACCAACTGTCTTTGAGGATGCCAGTCTTCCTGGTGCCCACCAGAAAGAGTCTCCTTGTATAAAAGTCCTTGTTCTACAACAAACCGGGATCGGTTAGAAGAGCTGAGAGGCGGTGGGGTGCTCCGTGCCGCCGCCCAAGCTTTCTGAAGGCTGTCATCTGCTTCCTGCTCGGCCTGGAACTGTTCCCTTGATGCTGGAGACATCAGTTCCTCCTTGGACTGTGGACTGGGGCTTGGTCCCTCTGGAAGCGATGCAGGTGCTGGGGCTGTTTCCACTGACCGTGAACCGCTGTCCGCTGGTGCACTATGTGGTATCTCAGGCTGTGGCTGAGCCTCTTGGGTAGGGTTATCTGCTGCTTCCGCCAGTTCAGGCTCGCTGGTGCCCTCTGGCATTGGAGTTGTAGACGGGTTTGCAAGCGCTGGACTCAGTGCCGGCAATGGTTCTGGTGCTGGTTGCGTTGCCAGTTCCGGTTCCGGGACTGGCTTTGGCTGGGTCTCTGGGATTGGATCCACTACGGCTGTTGCAGTCGTTGGCAGGGGATCCGGTTCCACCACCTGTGTTTGGGTTTCCGGTAACACAGACGGGGCCCTGGTGGACGGCTCAGGAACAGGGATGGGGGTGAAAGCTTGCTTAGCCTGGCTGCGGGTGACTATTCCCACCCTCTTGGCTAGCTTCACATGGTTGGCCAAGTCTTCCCCCAGCAGCATGGGGATGGGATAATTGTCATAGACTGCAAAAGTCCACATTCCTGCCCAGCCCTTGTACTGGACATGCAACTGGGCTGTAGGCAAGGTTACAGACTGTGACACGAAGGGTTGAATTGTCACTGTAGCCTCCGGGTTGATGAGTTTGGGGTCCACTAGGGATTGGTGGATAGTTGACACTTGTGCCCCAGTGTCCCTCCAAGCGATAACCTTCTTTCCGCCCACTCTCAAGGTTTCCCTTCGCTCCGAGGGTATGAGAGAGGCATCTGGGTCTGGGGATCTTTGGTGTGATTGGGGTGTAATGAACTGTAATCGGTTAGGGTTCTTGGGGCAGTGAGCCTTTATATGCCCCAGTTCATTACATTTAAAACATCGCCCTGCTAAGGTATCACCGGGGCGAGGTTGGTTGGTGGAGACTGGTGGGGTGGGGTGCGTCTGGGGTTTTCCTTGGGATGTGGGTGGGGCCTTGGGTTGTCCCCGGTGATAAGGTTTTGTTTCGGCTTGCCCCTTCTGATATTCACTCCAACTGCTACTAGCTTTTTTCTTTTCTGTCACCTCCACCCATTTGGCTCCAATCTCCCCCGCCTCGGTTACAGTTTTGGGCTTCCTATCTAGGATGTACCTTTCTATTTCCTCAGGAACACCCTCTAAAAACTGCTCCATTTTTACTAGGGAAAGCAGATCTTCCAGAGATTTAACATTTGCTCCTGATACCCAGGCATCACAATTTTTGTCAATGTGGTAGGCATGCCGGGTAAATGACACATCTGGTTTCCACCTTAGGGCTCTGAACCGCCGACGGGCATGCTCGGGTGTTAGCCCCATTCTGAGTCTGGCCTTGTTTTTAAAAAGTTCATAACTGTTCATGTGTTCCTTAGGCATTTCAGCCGCCACCTCTGCTAAGGGTCCACTGAGCTGCGGTCTCAGCTCTACCATGTACTGGGGTGGAGGGATGCTGTATCCAAGGCAGGCCCTTTCAAAATTTTCTAAGAAGGCCTCAGTATCATCGCCTGCCTTGTAGGTGGGGAATTTCCTGGGATGGGAAGTGGTACCTGGAGAGGAGTTGTTAGG
>NW_020704640.1:0-561 GCF_002925995.2 Terrapene triunguis | reverse complement strand
CTTGTGGGCCCCCTCTTTGGCTTTCTCCAGCTCCCTCTCTCTCTTGTGGGCCCCCTCTTTGGCTTTCTCTTCTCTGTCTCTCAGCTCTATCTCTTTTTCTTTCAGCTCCATAGCTCTCTTGTGGGCCTCCTCTTTAGCTTTTTCTTCTTTGGTAGTCATTTTCCTGGTTTTCCTGTGCTGGGTCACCCCCTCTGCAGTTGACTGAAACTGGGATGTACTTAGCTGTGGCTGCTGCTGAGTTAACAGAGACTTTCTAACAAGCTACTCCCGAGGATGTAAAAAAAAAAAAAAACAATTCAACTTGTAAATTGCCTTTACCAGTTCAAAGTTTGCTCACTGATTGAACCCTTCTCTTAACAAAGCCCCTTGTTAAAAAAACTTAACACCTCTGCCTTCAGGCAAGGAGAGATAAGATATGCATCTACCTTCAGCTCTGCTCTCCAAGCAGCTAGAAGGAAAAAAAAAATCTCTTACTGGCTTTTGGGTTAAAACGATCTCCACCGCTATGCCACCATGTCAAGGCTGGATCCCCACTTTGAACTTTAGGGTTCAAATGTAGGG
>NW_020704639.1:0-5758 GCF_002925995.2 Terrapene triunguis | reverse complement strand
GAACCCGGCCCTTGTTGCTGCCAACTAGATGGGCAGAAGGGTTACATTTTTGGGGGCTCGTCCGGGATTCCCTGGGTCAGTACCCCTCGCAAGCACCTGTTGAGTGTTCCACTGCATTGGGAAACAATTATGGTTATATTTTGAGGAAATTACTGTTTGTATAATGGCTAATATGTCAGGTTTGTTGGGCCCCGGCCCTGCAGCCTCTAGCTCAGGGGCCGCAGCCTCAGCCAATGATTGGGCAAAAGCACTGGGGCAAATATTGGAAAAGGTTGTGCTGTCCCAGGCTATGTTAAACTCTTGTCGTGAGTTAAGATTATTTGCTGGGGTAGAGGAGTTCGAACCCTGGTTGGAGCATACCACTGAAATGCTGCAGGAGTGGGCCGTACCTGATGCAGAAAAGCGAAGATGTCTAATAGAGAGCCTTAGTGGCCCAGCATTAGATGTGATTCGCACCCTGAAGCTCATTGACCCTGGGGTCAGTGTGAAGAACTGCCTAGAGGCCCTTGATCATACCTTTGGGAGCGTAGAGGGCCCTGAAGACAGTTACTGTAAGTTCCTTAATTCCCGACAGCAAATTGGCGAGAAGATTTCAGCCTATATACAGAGGCTGGAGAGACTGCTTCAGAGAGCTGTCATGAGGGGAGCAGTGACTGCTGAACAGATGGATCGGACCAGACTGGCTCAAATTGTAAGAGGAGCTCAGTATCAGAACCCGATTCTACTCCATCTCCGGCTAAGAGAACGACGGGAACATCCCCCAAGTTATTCCCAGCTGATAAAGGAGGTCAGAGAAGAGGAAGAAAGGCAGGCTGCCAGCTAGTTTTGGGAAGCCCAAACATTGGAGCCAGCCAGCACAACACCACTGCAAACGGCCAGTGTACTGATGGTGAGCACCACAGAGGAACTTGCCCAACAAATGCAGGTCCTGACAGAACGGATAGCTGAACTGCAAAGCACCATTGACCGAGCTAAGACTTCCAGGAATAAGGCGCCTCTGACTGTGGCGATGGAGAAGTCAGCATTTAGAGCCACCATCCCACCTGGGCGAAGGGGGAAAGGACAATTCTTCTGCTACCGATGTGGTCAGGACGGACACAGTGCTGGCAAGTGCCATAATGAAGAAAACCCCTCCTTAGTGTATGGAAAGCTGAGGATCAGTTGGGAGAGATCCGGTAGCTGCCAGAGAGTCCGGGGACGGGGACCACCCAGGCCTGCAGGAGTTGAAGATTCCCCCAGAAACGACCGTCCAGCTGGGATCCCCGCAGGACTGATAGGGCCTCGAGCAGAGGTCATGGTGAAGATTGAAGGGGCGGAGTGTAAAGCCGTGCTTGACACTGGATCTCAAGTGACTATTATATTTCAGTCGTTCTACCAACAGATGCTTAGGCACCTGCCTATACAGCCACTGACTGGCGTTGGTCTGTGTGGCCTCAGCATGGATGAATACCCCTACCAAGGGTATGTCATAGTGCACCTGGAATTCCCAGAGGAGGTTGCTGGGGTAAGAGAAGAGGTGGACACAGCTGCATTAATATGCCCTGACCCTAAAGGGACCTCTGATGTGTCTGTGCTGATAGGGACCAACTCCAGACTCTTCAAGGTGCTCGCGGATTACTGCAGACGACGGGCTGGGGACCAGTACCTGAATACCCTGATGATCCATACGCTTTGTGCTGAAGCCTATAGGAAGATTGAGGGTGCTAAAAAGGAGACATCTGAGCTACCGATTGGGGCGCTGAAGTACATGGGCACAACCCCCTTAGTAGTGCCTGCAAGGACAGAGCAGGAAGTGCTTGTCATGAGTACTCGGCTGAAAGGCAGTAAAGGGGCATTAGCAATGGTAGAGCAGCCAGTTGAAGGAGAGCTCCCGGAAGGAGTGCTGGTCCCCAGTGGAGTCATAACCCTACCTGCTGAAGCCCAGGAAAAGGTGACTATACTGATTGCTAATGAAACAAGTCGAGATGTTGTTGTGAAGCAAGGACAAAAGATAGCAGACCTCTTCGAGCCTGAATCAATTGTAAAACCCCAGTGTGAGACTCAAGTTCCGACAATAGACCCAGCAAAGTTTGACTTTGGAGATTCACCGTTGTCCGAGGAGTGGAAAGATCGCCTGAGGAGGAAACTTTGTGAAAGATCCAAGGTGTTCTCACTGCATGAGTGGGATGTGGGATGTGCAAAAGGAGTAGAGCACAACATCAGACTACATGACTCTCGACCTTTCAGGGAGAGATCTAGGAGGATTGCCCTCTCCGAGATGGAAGATGTGCTACAACATCTTCAAGAGCTGGCTGCGAATGGCATCATTACAGAGTCCCGCAGCCCATACACCTCACCCATTGTGGTGGTCCGTAAAAAGAATGGGAAAATCCGGATGTGTATTGACTACCGCACCCTAAACCGCCGTACTGTGGTTGACCAGTACACAATGCCCCGAGTCCAAGATGCCTTAGACTGTTTGCTGGGAAGCCAGTGGTTCTCTGTGCTGGATCTTCAGAGTGGATACTACCAGATCCCTCTGGGTGAAGAAGATAAGGAGAAGACAGCCTTCATCTGCCCATTAGGGTTTTATCAGTTTGAACGCATGCCCCAAGGGATTTCTGGAGCACCTGCCACATTTCAACGTCTTATGGAGAAAGTTGTGGGAGACATGAATTTACTGCAAGTGTTAGTTTATTTGGATGACCTGATTGTGTTTGGAAGAACCTTGGAGGAGCATGAAGAAAGACTTCTTAAAGTGCTTGATAGGTTAGAGGATTATGGTTTGAAGCTTTCAATTGACAAATGCCAGTTCTGCAGGACCTCAGTGAAGTATGTGGGTCACATCGTGTCCCAAGAGGGTGTGAGTACCGATCCCGATAAAATAGAAGCACTCACTACATGGCCATGTCCAAGTAACTACAGAGAACTCAAGACCTTTCTTGGGTTTAGTGGCTACTACCGCAGATTTGTGAAAAACTATGCTACGATTGTAAAACCTCTGAATGATCTTACCAGGGGATACCAGTCCAGCAGGAACAAATCTAAGACCAAGAATAAGGGGAGGTCCCCAAAGCCTCCTGTGCAGAGACACTATGGCCCCGTCGAACCCTTTGGGCCACGGTGGGATGAGAGATGTGAAAGGGCTTTTCGAGAAATCATTACTTGCCTAACTCATGCTCCAGTCCTAGTGTTTGCTGACCCAAGCAAACCATTTATCCTGCATACTGATGCCAGTTTGGAGGGTCTGGGAGCAGTACTGTACCAGGAACTGGAAGGAAAACGTAAACCTGTAGCCTTTGCCAGCCGAGGACTGTCTGATAGTGAAACTCGCTATCCCACCCACAAGCTGGAGTTCTTGGCCTTGAAATGGGCCATCACTGAGAAATTCCGAGACTACTTATATGGTGCTCAGTTCCAGGTGTGGACAGACAACAACCCACTGACCTATGTGTTAACAAGTGCTAAGCTGGATGCTACAGGGCAAAGATGGGTGGCCGCTTTGGCTAGCTATGACTTCAGCATTCAATACCGATCAGGGAGAAGCAATGTAGATGCAGATGCATTGTCCAGGCGTCCACAGGCACCAGGAGTTGCTGTGATACCCACAGATGGAGTGAGGGCTATTTGCAGTGTGAGTCGCCGGGAGCCAGAGTCCCATGAAAGTCTTCATGGATGTGCTGCAGAAGCTTTGGGCCTGCCCCCTGAATGCGTGCCTTCTGCTTCAGTGAACTATATTGCGTTGGACCAATCTCCTTTGCCCATGCTCAATGCGGCTGACTGGCAGGAAGCCCAGCTGCAAGATATTGACATTCGTGATACACTACTTGCCAAAAGGGAGGGGCGAAGCCCAGCTGTGGTTGTCCCACCTAACCCGGAGGGTAAACTACTATTGAGAGAATGGACCAAACTGAAACTGATTCAGGGAGTGCTACACCGAGTGACCACAGACCCTTTACAAAAGCAACGAGCACAGCTAGTGCTGCCAAAAGAGTACAGAGCCCTGGCCATGAGGGCCCTGCATGATGACTTTGGACATTTAGGCATGGAGAGGACCCTGGAACTTATTCGTAGTAGGTTCTATTGGCCTCGGATGGCTGAAGATGTTCGCAGGAAATGTGAGACCTGCGCTCGATGTGTTCAAAGGAAAACTCTGCCCACGAGGGCTGCATATCTGAAGAACATCACCAGCAACAAACCTCTGGAGCTGGTATGCATTGATTTCTTGTCTTTAGAAGTAGACAAGAGAAATATTGGGAACATTCTAGTAGTGACTGACCATTATACGCGATATGCGCAGGCATATCCCACACGTGATCAGAGGGCCACCACTGTTGCTCGAGTACTGTGGGAGAAATATTTCTCAGTTTATGGATTTCCAGCCCGAATACACTCGGATCAGGGGCGGGACTTTGAGAGTCACCTTCTGAAGGAGGTGCTGAGGATAGCTGGAATTAAAAAGTCTAGGACAACGCCTTATCACCCTCAAGGTGATCCACAGCCAGAGAGGTTCAACCGAACCCTATTAGATATGTTGGGGACTTTGCGGCCAGAGCAGAAGGCAACCTGGAGCCAACATGTCGCATTTCTGGTGCACGCCTACAATGCCACAAAGAATGATGCTACAGGAGTCACCCCATATCTCTTAATGTTTGGGCGAGAACCAAGATTACCCATAGACCTGTGCTTTGGTGTATCAGAGGAAGGAGATAGCTATGAAACTCATCAGCAATATGTATCCCGACTAAGAGAAAAGCTGCGGGATGCTTATCACTTAGCTACATCTGCGGCTCGGAAGAACGCAGACCGGAACAAACATCGATATGATGCTAGGGTACGTCTGCAAGAACTCCAGCCGGGGGACAGAGTCCTGCTGCGAAATTTGGGTATTACTGGCAAACACAAGATAGCTGACAGATGGAAGGCAATACCTTACTTGGTGATGGAAAAGCTAGGAGACCTGCCGGTCTACAAGATCAAACCTGAAGATGGTCCAGGGCAGACAAAGACAGTGCATAGAAACCTTTTGCTCCCTGTGGGGGAATTGGTAGACACCCCGTATGAGATGGGCCACAACAGGGCAACCGGGCGGAACGAAGGTGCTGGACCAAAGCTGCCCTCCAACGTGGACAGCCAGCCCCCTGCAGCTAACCTACCCCTATTCAGCACATGCGAGAGTGAGTCTGAGGAGGAAGACACAACCATGGTGTATCCTGGGATGGAGACAAGATTTCAGTCTCGATCAGCATCAAAAGAGAGCTCCTCCTCTTCCGCCCTAAACCCCATGGCAGAAGTATTTAGGCCCATTCCTGACACCCCTGGGCCACTGGTGGGACCCCCATGTGATGACACACACAGGTTATTGGACAGTGGAGACATACAGGTGGAGGATGTCCTGGGCACCTTGGACCCTCCACTGTTAGAACTAGAACTGCAGGGGCCTATGCCAGTAGCCGAGGGGCCCTCAAAGGAAACCTCCCCATCTGTCGTTCAAGAGGCTGTCCACTCTACCACGGTAACAGAGAGTCTCAATAGACGAGACAGGGTAATAAGACCAGTAAAACGATTGACTTATGATGCACCTGGGGTGACTAGTGAGGAACCAATATGTTTAGCACACAGGCTTGTGGAAGCTAAAGTGGGCTATCTGAGGCCCTTTGGAGGGAACCAGTGAGTTGGTATAATAGGGAGTGTGATTTGTCGGGACGACAAATTCTCGGCTGGGGGGAGGATGTAAGCAGAGTCAGGATGAGCTCTACCCTGACATCTGGTGGTGAAT
>NW_020704638.1:0-1388 GCF_002925995.2 Terrapene triunguis | reverse complement strand
TGTAAGCAGAGTCAGGATGAGCTCTACCCTGACATCTGGTGGTGAATTATGGCGAGTGTGGAAAAGAACTCCAGGGGCTGATCTTGTTTGCATAGGCACACCCACTCGCCTGGCATGGAACACAGCAACTGAAAATGGTTACTTTGGCTGGTGTGGGATCCCCAGTTTCTCTATTATTGGGGCAGGAAGAATAAAGTTTTGTTACCCTGATTCTGTGAATCAAGGCCAGTGGAACCGTTGTATGACAGAAGGACTGAGTCAGTCCTTCACCATTACCTAAGTAGCACTTGCTTGACAAGGGGCATGGGTTACAAAACCCAGTGAATGGAGAGAGGATGGGGACAGGTATTTGTACCTGATGGTATGGGTCCCCTCTGAGGGTTTGAAACACCAATTGCACCGCCTCCTCTCTCCACTGTTGAATATCAGAGCTAACTTTGATTCCCTTAGGAGTCTAGTTACAGGCTGCTGAGCTGAATTCACTTTGGGCCAATGGTGCACCAGCACTGGGGCTCCCCTACTATACTATGAGCTGAAATCACAAAAGAGCTGATGTTATTAAGAGCTGAGATCACTGAGTGCTGTGTTAACTAGTGGGGGAGCCTGAAGCTATATTGCTCAGCAGCTGGTGGAGCAATTTGTGGGGACGACTGGAGGAGCAGCGAGCGGCGTGGAGCCTTGCGGGGCCGGTTGGAGTGGCCCAAGGAACGGCGAGCGGAGCTGTTTGCGGGGACGGCTGGAACGGCTCACAGGTCGGTGAGCGGAGCGGAGCAGCTTGTAGAGCGGAGCAGTTCGTGGGATGGAAGGAAAGTGGACTGGCTCGTGGTAAAGGCTGCGGCGGAACCCCCACGGAGAAACAGACGGCTGGCCAGTCTTGGATCACGTAAGGTGCCCCTTAACACCCTGCGTGCCCCACCCCTTTTACTCTGGGGCTGCACTGACCAGGGACAGAGACTTTGGGGGTTGTTGGACTTTTGGGACTTTGGGTGGTTGCTGGACCCAAGAGACTTTGGGGGTGTTGGACTTTGGGGACTCTGGGTGATTTTTGGGTTGCTGGATTCAAGAACCAAAGGGAAAAGGACACAGCCCAATTTGCTGGGGTGGGTTTTGCTCATGGTTTGTGTTATGAATCCTGTTTGTGGTGTTTTTCCAATTTTATGCTGATGTCGTTTACCTCATGTTATTAAACATTTTCTGCTACACTCAGACTCCGTGCTTGCGAGAGGGGAAGTATTGCCTCTTAGAGGTACCCAGGGGGGTGGTATGTAATTGTCCCAGGTCACTGGGTGGGGGCTCGAGCCGGTTTTGCATTGTGTTATTGAAACGGAACCCCTAGATACAGAACCCGGCCCTTGTTGCTGCCAACTAGATGGGCAGAAGGGTTACAT
>NW_020704637.1:0-6383 GCF_002925995.2 Terrapene triunguis | reverse complement strand
GTGGGTGGGGCCTTGGGTTGTCCCCGGTGATAAGGTTTTGTTTCGGCTTGCCCCTTCTGATATTCGCTCCAACTGCTACTAGCTTTTTTCTTTTCTGTCACCTCCACCCATTTGGCTCCAATCTCCCCTGCCTCGGTTACAGTTTTGGGCTTCCCATCTAGGATGTACCTTTCTATTTCCTCAGGAACACCCTCTAAAAACTGCTCCATTTGCAATAGGAAGGGCAACTCTTCCGTAGATTTAACATTTGCTCCTGATATCCAGGCATCCCAATTTTTTCCAATGTGGTAGGCATGTCGGGTAAATGACACATCAGGTTTCCACCTTAGGGCTCTGAACCGCCGACGGGCATGCTCAGGTGTTAGCCCCATTCTGATTCTGGCCTTGTTTTTAAAAAGTTCATAACTGTTCATGTGTTCCTTAGGCATTTCAGCCGCCACCTCTGCTAAGGGTCCACTGAGCTGCGGTCTCAGCTCTACCATGTACTGGGTTAGAGGGATGCTGTATCCAAGGCAGGCCCTTTCAAAATTTTCTAAGAAGACCTCAGTATCATCGCCTGCCTTGTAGGTGGGGAATTTCCTGGGATGGAAAGTGGTACCTGGAGAGGAGTTGTTAGGATGGTCTGCTGCATTCTGCCTAGTCCTTGCTGCTTCCAGTTCCATCTCTTTTTCTTTCAGCTCCATCTCTCTCTTGTGGGCCTCCTGTTTGGCTTTTTCTTCTCTTTCATGGGCCTCCTGTTTGGCTTTTTCTTCTCTTTCATGCTGCTCTGCCTCGAGTTTTTTAATTTCAAGCAGTCTCTGATGTTTTCTCTCGTTTTCTTCTGCCTCTAGTCTGGCCAGTTCTATTTTGTTAGTTACTTCTTTGGCAGTCATTTTCCTGTTTTCTTGTGCTGGGTCACACCCTCTGCAGTTGACTGAAACTGGGATGTACTTAGCTCTAGCTGCTGCTGAGTTAACAGAGACTTTCTAACAAGCTACTCCCGAGGATGTAAAAAGAAAAAAAAAAACAATTCAGCCTGTAAATTACCTTTACCAGTTCAAAGTTTGCTCCCTTTGAACCCTTCTCTTAACAAAGCCCCTTGTTAAAAAAAAACTTAACACCTCTGCCTTCAGGCAAGGAGAGATAAGATATGCATCTACCTTCAGCTCTGCTTTCCAAGCAGCTAGAAGGAAAAAAAAATCTCTTACTGGCTTTTGGGTCTAAAACAATCTCCACCGCTGCGCCACCATGTCAAGGCTGTATCCCCACTTTGAACTTTAGGGTTCAAATGTAGGGGCCTGCATGAAAACTTCTAAGCTTATCTACCAGCTTAGCTTTGGTCCGCTGCCACCATCACAAGAATTCCCTCCCTGGGAAGCCTTGAGAAACCTTTCACCAATTCCCTGGTGAACACAGATCCAAACCCCCTTGGATCTTAAAACAAGGAGAAATTAACCATCCCCCCTCCTTCCTCTCACCCTCCTTTCACCAACTCCTGGTGAATACAGATCCAAACCCCCTTGGATCTTAAAACAAGGAGAAATCAATCTGGTTCTTAAAAAAGAAGGCTTTTAATTAAAGAAAAAGGTAAAAATCATCTCTGTAAAATCAGTATGGAGAATAACTTTACAGGGTAATCAAACTAAAAGAGCTCAGAGGACCCCCCTCTGTCTTAGGTTCAAAGTACAGCAAACAAAGATACACACTCTGGTACAAAGGTACATTTACAAGTTGAGAAAACAAAGTAAATCTAAGACGCCTTGCCTGGCTTTTTACTTACAAGTTTGAAATAGGAGAGACTTGTTTAGAAAGATGGGGAGAACCTGGATTGATGTCTGGTCCCTCTCAGTCCCAAGAGCGAACCACCCCTTAAAACAAAGAGCACACACAAAAGCCTTTCCCCCCCCCAAGATTTGAAAGTATCTTGCCCCCTTATTGGTCCTTCGGGTCAGGTGTCAGCCAGGTTACCCGAGCTTCTTAACCCTTTACAGGTAAAAGGATTTGGAGTCTCTGTACACAGAGAGCTGTTACCCTTCCCTTTATAGTTATGACACGCCCCCCAAATCACAGATAGTGTTGGACGTTCGGTTCCACACTGGCTGTGATTTCTTCCTGGAGTTCTAGGAGAAAACAGAGTTAATAAGACACATGTACCTTTAGACATACTACTGATTATATAAAAACTAACAATATGTTTCATTCCAAGAACAATTGTTAACCAGTTAACTCTGGGAAACTTTCCCGGGAGAGTGCATCAGCCACTTTGTTAGAAGCTCCCGAAATGTGTTGTATTTCAAAATCAAAATCTTGGAGAGCTAAACTCCATCGAAGAAGTTTTTTGTTATTTCCCTTGGCGGTATGAAGCCACTGTAGCGCAGCATGGTCTGTTTGTAGTTGGAAACGCCGTCCCCAAACATATGGGCGTAGCTTTTCCAGCGCGTACACAATGGCGTAGCATTCCTTTTCGCTGATTGACCAGTGGCTTTCCCTCTCTGACAGTTTTTTGCTGAGAAACACGACAGGATGGAATTCTTGATCCGGTCCTTCCTGCATTAAAACTGCTCCCACGCCTCGCTCGGAAGCATCTGTGGTTACTAGGAACGGTTTGTCAAAGTCTGGGGCCCTTAGCACAGGGTCAGACATGAGTGTTGCCTTAAGCTGGTTAAAGGCCTCTTGACACTCATCAGTCCACTGAACTGCATTTGGCTGTTTCTTTCTGGTTAGGTCTGTCAGCGGGGCGGCGATTTGGCTGTAGTGTGGTACAAGTCGCCTATAATATCCGGCCAAGCCTAAGAAGGATTGGACCTGTTTCTTTGACTTTGGAACCGGCCACTTTTGGATAGCATCCACTTTGGCCTGTAGGGGATTTATAGTTCCTTGACCCACCTGGTGCCCCAGGTACGTCACTCTGTTTTGGCCTATTTGACACTTTTTAGCCTTAACAGTTAGTCCTGCCTGTCGGATGCGCTCGAAGACTTTTTCCAGGTGCTCCAGGTGTTCTGTCCATGAATCAGAAAAAATGGCCACATCATCGAGGTAGGCAACTGCAGATTCTCCCAATCCCGCTAGGAGACCATCTACAAGTCTTTGGAAGGTGGCGGGTGCATTTCGCAACCCGAAAGGGAGTACATTGAATTCGTACACCCCTGCCTGGGTGACGAAGGCTGACCTTTCCTTAGCAGGTTCATCTAGTGCTACTTGCCAGTACCCTTTGGTTAAGTCTAAAGTGGAGATGAATTGGGCATGTCCCAATTTCTCCAATAGCTCATCTGTGCGTGGCATTGGATAGTTGTCAGGACGAGTTACAGCATTTAGCTTACGGTAGTCCACGCAAAAGCGTATTTCCCCATCTGGTTTGGGAACTAGAACCACTGGAGATGCCCATGCACTGGTAGAGAGGCGGATTATACCCATCTGTAGCATGTCCTGGATCTCCCTTTGTATAGCCGCTTGGGCATGAGGTGACTCCCGGTAGGGTGGGGTTCTAATTGGGTGAGCATTACCTGTGTCAATGGAGTGGTATGCCCGTTCGGTCCGTCCTGGAGTGGCTGAGAAAATCGGTGCAAAGCTTGTGCACAGCTCCTTGATCTGCTGTCGCTGCAGACGTCCCAGGGTTGTGGAGAGGTTCACCTCTTCCACGCCACCATTCCTTTTTCCTTCGTAGTAGACACCTGCCGGCCACTCCGCGTCATCTGTTTCCTGGGCTGTAAACTGGCAAACGTTTAATTCTCTGGAATAAAAGGGCTTAAGAGAATTAACATGGTATACCTTAGGCTTTATGTTGGAGGTGGGGGAGGCTATGAGATAGTTAACAGCTCCTAGGCGCTCCTGGACCGTGAATGGTCCTTCCCACGACGCTTCCATTTTATGGGCCTGGAGCGCCTTTAAGACCATGACTTGGTCTCCTACTTTGAAGGACCGTTCTCTGGAATGTTTATCATACCAGGCCTTTTGCTCTTCCTGAGCATCCTTTAGGTTTTCTTTAGCAAGGGCTAAAGAGTGTCGGAGGGTGTTTTGTAGGTTGCTACAAAGTCTAGAATGTTAGTTCCTGGAGAAGGCGTAAACCCCTCCCATTGCTGCTTCACCAACTGTAATGGCCCCTTAACCTCGCGGCCATACACAAGTTCAAATGGTGAAAACCCTAAACTGGGATGTGGAACAGCCCTGTAGGCAAAAAGCAACTGCTGCAACACTAGGTCCCAATCATTGGAGTGTTCATTTACGAATTTACGTATCATGGCCCCCAAAGTTCCGTTAAACCTCTCCACCAGACCATTGGTTTGATGGTGATGAGGGGTGGCAACCAAGTGATTCACCCCATGAGCTTCCCACAGGTTTTTCATGTTCCCTGCCAGGAAATTAGTTCCCGAATCTGTAAGGATGTCGGAGGGCCACCCTACCCTGGCAAAAATGTCTGCTAATGCCTGGCACACACTTTTAGCCTTGGTGTTGCTTAAGGGTACAGCTTCCGGCCATCGGGTAGCAAAATCCATGAAAGTCAGTACGTACTGCTTTCCTCTGGGTGTCTTCCTTGGGAAAGGACCCAGAATATCCACAGCTACTTGCTGAAATGGGACCTCAATTATGGGTAGTGGCTGGAGAGGGGCTTTAACCTGGTCTTGGGGCTTTCCCACTCGTTGGCACACCTCACAAGACCGGACATAATTAGCAACGTCCTTGCCCATTCCCTCCCAGTGGAAGGACTTCCCCAACCGGTCTTTGGTTCTGTTCACCCCAGAATGGCCACTGGGATGATCATGGGCTAAGCTCAAGAGCTTTACCCGATACTTAGTGGGAACTACCAACTGTCTTTGAGGATGCCAGTCTTCCTGGTGCCCACCAGAAAGAGTCTCCTTGTATAAAAGTCCTTTTTCTACAACAAACCGGGATCGGTTAGAAGAGCTGAGAGGCGGTGGGGTGCTCCGCGCCGCCGCCCAAGCTTTCTGAAGGCTGTCATCTGCTTCCTGCTCGGCCTGGAACTGTTCCCTTGATGCTGGAGACATCAGTTCCTCCTTGGACTGTGGACTGGGGCTTGGTCCCTCTGGAAGCGATGCAGGTGCTGGGGCTGTTTCCATTGACTGTGAACCGCTGTCCTCTGGTGCACTATGTGGTATTTCAGGCTCTGGCTGAGCCTCTTGGGTAGGGTTATCTGCTGCTTCCGCCAGTTCAGGCTCGCTGGTGCCCTCTGGCATTGGAGTTGTAGACGGGGTTGCAAGCGCTGGACTCAGTGCTGGCAATGGTTCTGGTGCTGGTTGCGTTGCCAGTTCCGGTTCTGGGACTGGCTTTGGCTGGGTCTCTGGGATTGGATCCACTACGGCTGTTGCAGTCGTTGGCAGGGGATCCGGTTCCACCACCTGTGTTTGGGTCTCCGGTAACACAGACGGGGCTCTGGTGGACGGCTCAGGAACAGGGATGGGGGTGAAAGCTTGCTTAGCCTGGCTGCGGGTGACTATTCCCACCCTCTTGGCTAGCTTCACATGGTTGGCCAAGTCTTCCCCCAGCAGCATGGGGATGGGATAATTGTCATAGACTGCAAAAGTCCACATTCCTGCCCAGCCCTTGTACTGGACATGCAACTGGGCTGTAGGCAAGGTTACAGACTGTGACACGAAGGGTTGAATTGTCACTGTAGCCTCCGGGTTGATGAGTTTGGGGTCCACTAGGGACTGGTGGATAGTTGACACTTGTGCCCCAGTATCCCTCCAAGCGATAACCTTCTTTCCGCCCACTCTCAAGGTTTCCCTTCGCTCCGAGGGTATGAGAGAGGCATCTGGGTCTGGGGATCTTTGGTGTGATTGGGGTGTAATGAACTGTAATCGGTTTGGGTTCTTGGGGCAGTGAGCCTTTATATGCCCCAGTTCATTACATTTAAAACATCGCCCTGCTAAGGTATCACCGGGGCGATGTTGGTTGGTGGAGACTGGTGGGGTGGGGTGAGAAGGCGTCTGGGGTTTCCCTTGGGATGTGGGTGGGGCCTTGGGTTGTCCCCGGTGATAAGGTTTTGTTTCGGCTTGCCCCTTCTGATATTCGCTCCAACTGCTACTAGCTTTTTTCTTTTCTGTCACCTCCACCCATTTGGCTCCAATCTCCCCTGCCTCGGTTACAGTTTTGGGCTTCCCATCTAGGATGTACCTTTCTATTTCCTCAGGAACACCCTCTAAAAACTGCTCCATTTGCAATAGGAAGGGCAACTCTTCCGTAGATTTAACATTTGCTCCTGATATCCAGGCATCCCAATTTTTTCCAATGTGGTAGGCATGTCGGGTAAATGACACATCAGGTTTCCACCTTAGGGCTCTGAACCGCCGACGGGCATGCTCAGGTGTTAGCCCCATTCTGATTCTGGCCTTGTTTTTAAAAAGTTCATAACTGTTCATGTGTTCCTTAGGCATTTCAGCCGCCAC
>NW_020704636.1:0-2065 GCF_002925995.2 Terrapene triunguis | reverse complement strand
GTGAAAGGATAGAGAGAGGTGGGAAAGAAAGAAAGGAGGGTGAACAAGGCGGTCTCACAACCACATGTCCCCCTCCCCCAAATTACCCACTCTCAGCATCTGCCATTCACAAGCCAGCCCTCGGAAGGCAGACGGGCCAACAAGATTTTGCTGACCTGCTGTTTGGGGCCCAAGCTGTTGGTAATCAGGAAAGAAAAGGAAGCTAATGGTGGGAGAGACACAATGG
The DNA here is from genome assembly GCF_002925995.2 of Terrapene triunguis. Taxonomy (NCBI): domain Eukaryota; kingdom Metazoa; phylum Chordata; order Testudines; family Emydidae; genus Terrapene; species Terrapene triunguis. The sequence continues at coordinate 1,839 of NW_020704636.1, read as the reverse complement.
AAATTATTTTATGGGAGTGGAGTGTGGTTTGAGATGCCTTTTGAGATCCTTTGTGGATCTCTAATGAACCTTTAAACATGCTAAAAAATGGAAGCGAAATAAAAAGTTCTCATTAAGGGTTCTGGCATATCTAATTAGTGGCTTTAAAGAGTCCTGAACAGCCGTTTAATGGTAAATCCCCTGGCAGCCAAGAAAAGAAAGTTGCAAGCACAATGGAGAGCACGCTTTTCTTCATGCTTTTTAGAGTTGTTCCTGATCCCCTCCTCTTGTTCCCAGCATCTAGTCTTGTCCAGCCTGAGAGATGAGCTGGTCTATGTGAGAGCCAGGCAGATGCTCATCTTCTGCCAGTAGAACCAACCAAAACATCCCCCCTCCACAGAGGGATCAAGAGAGTATGGGAAGGAAAGGAGAAGGATGCATCCAACTAAACAGCTTGGGACAATAAAAAACAAAAACAGGAATGAGAGCAAGGTCAAGGGTTCAAAATAAGGGATCCCGAGGGGAGAGACAGATGACAGGACCATGGACAGCACCCAGTGCTCCAGGCAGACAGTCTATGCCTCCCAGAGGAACCCTACCCAGATGCATGAATGTAGAAGTACCAGGGACTAGGCCCCAACGTCACAGAGAACTAGAGCTGAACATGTGAGATTTTTGTGTTTTTTTTTTTCTTGTTCCAAATCAGGACAAAAAAAGTTAAAATTCTGAAAATTTTCAGTAACCAAAAATTGTGGATCCGGAAGGTGGGGTGCGGGGAGATCCGTTTAGGTCATTAATTTCATTTCCATTTCAACCATTTACTGACTTTCTACAAACATTTAAAAAAATAAAAAAGAAAATAAACTTATCAACAAAAAGTCATTTTGAATTGGGAAACCAGCATTTTTTGGTTAAAAAAAAAAAAGTGTTGAAAAAGGACATTGACAATTTAAAAAAAAAGCCAAGTTAAGAAATGTGTTGAAACCACAAAGAGTTTTGGTTTCAATGAGTTAGCTTTTTTTTTATTATTAAAAAAAGGTTCTGTCAAAATTCCCAACTAACTCTATCCACAGTGGTTCCTTCTGGCCTTGGAATGAAGGAATCGACAGACATCCCTGCTCCAACTCTCTGAGGAATGACAGGGCTGGCAGTCTAGGATGGAGGCCCAAGTCTTGCATCAGGAGTGGATTAATTCAGCACCTTCCATCCCAGGATCTCAAAGCACTTTACCAACATGGACGTGGTTTAGCTTTACAGCCTCCCCATGTCTCCTAGGTGCTATTATTAGTTGCATGATGGTAGAGAGGCAGCAGTAGGGAGCTGGCTGTCCAAGGTGCTGAACACACAAACCCAATGAGAGACAGGTGCTTACAGTCTGAATAGAGAAGATATCCCAAGGGTGGGAGAAAGTAAGGATTATTATTCCCAGTTTACAAATGGGCAACTGTGGCCCAGAGTGATTAAGAGACTTGCCCAAGGCCACCTAGTCAGTCTGTGGCACGGTTCGGAACTGACCCCCAGATCTGCGGATTCCCATCTAGTGCTTCCACCGCAAGATCGTCCTCCCTCTTGTCGCTATCTCCATTTTACAGCTGGGGAAATCGAGTCACAGAGAGGTGAAGGCAAATGTTTTCCAACTTGGGTGCCAAAGGTTAGGCACCTCCAAGCATATTCAGGGCCTGATGTTTAAAACTGCCAGACACCCACAGCTCGCACTGGCTTCAGTTGTGGGTACTCAGCTGCTCTGAAGACTGGCTCTTCAGCACCTAAACAGGAGGTTTTCTGGGCACTCACAGCTCCCACTGGCCTCAATGGAAGCAAAAGGTTCTCTGCGCCTTTGAAAAGCAAATATCTAAATGA
>NW_020704635.1:0-2548 GCF_002925995.2 Terrapene triunguis | reverse complement strand
GGGGGGGGGAAGGCTTTTGTGTGTGCTCTTTGTTTTAACGAGTGGTTCGCTCTTGGGACTGAGAGGGACCAGACATCAATCCAGGTTCTCCCCATCTTTCTAAACAAGTCTCTCCTATTTCAAACTAGTAAGTAAAAAGACAGCAAGGCGTCTTAGATTTACTTTGTTTTCTCAACTTGTAAATGTACCTTTTTACCAGAGTGTGTATCTTTGTTTGCTGTACTTTGAACCTAAGACAGAGGGGGGTCCTCTGAGCTCTTTAAGTTTGATTACCCTGTAAAGTATTCTCCATACTGATTTTACAGAGATGATTTTTACCTTTTTCTTTAATTAAAAGCCTTCTTTTTTAAGAACCAGATTAATTTCTCCTTGTTTTAAGATCCAAGGGGGTTTGGATCTGTATTCACCAGGAGTTGGTGAAAGGAGGGTGGAAGGAAGGAGGGGGGATGGTTAACTTCTCCTTGTTTTAAGATCCAAGGGGGTTTGGATCTGTGTTCACCAGGGAATTGGTGAAAGGTTTCTCAAGGCTTCCCAGGGAGGGAATTCTTGTGATGGTGGCAGCGGACCAAAGCTAAGCTGGTAGATAAGCTTAGAAGTTTTTATGCAGGCCCCTACATTTGAACCCTAAAGTTCAAAGTGGGGAATCAGCCTTGACACGGGCCAACAAGATTTTGCTGACCTGCTGCTTGGGGCCCAAGCTGTTGGTAATCAGGAAAGAAAAGGAAGCTAATGGTGGGGGAGACACAATGGAAGTTATTTTATGGGAGTGGAGTGTGGTTTGAGATGCCTTTTGAGATCCTTTGTGGATCTCTAATGAACCTTTAAACATGCTAAAAAACGGAAGCGAAATAAAAAGTTCTCATTAAGGGTGCTGGCATATCTAATTAGTGGCTTTAAAGAGTCCTGAACAGCCGTTTAATGGTAAATCCCCTGGCAGCCAAGGAAAGAAAGTTGTAAGCACAACGGAGAGCACGCTTTTCTTCATGCTTTTTAGAGTTGTTCCTGTTCCCCTCCTCTTGTTCCCAGCATCTAGTCTTGTCCAGCCTGAGAGATGAGCTGGTCTATGTGAGAGCCAGGCAGATGCTCGTCTTCTGCCAGTAGAACCAACCAAAACATCCCCCCTCCACAGAGGGATCGAGAGTGTATGGGGAGGGAGGAAGGGAAGGAGAAGGATGCATCCAACTAAACAGCTGGGGACAATAAAAAACAAAAAACAGGGATGAGAGCAAGGTCAAGGGTTCAAAATAAGGGATCCCGAGGGGAGAGACAGATCACAGGACCATGGACAGCACCCAGTGCTCCAGGCAGACAGTCTATGCCTCCCAGAGGAACCCTACCCAGATGCATGAATGTAGAAGTACCAGGGACTAGGCCCCAACGTCACAGAGAACTAGAGCTGAACATATGAGATGTTTGTGTTTTTTTTTTCTTGTTCCAAATCAGGACAAAAAAAAGTTAAAATTCTGAAAATTCTCAGTAACCAAAAATTGTGGATCCGGAAGGTGGGGTGGGGGGGAGATCTGTTTAGGTCATTAATTTCATTTCCATTTCAACCATTTACTGACTTTCTACAAACATTTAAAAACATAAAAAATAAAATAAACTTATCAACCAAAAGTCATTTTGAATTGGGAAACCAGCATTTTTTGGTTAAAAAAAATGTTGAAAAAAGGACATTGACAATTTAAAAAAAAGCCAAGTTAAGAAATGCGTTGAAATCACAAAGAGTTTTGGTTTCCCCAACTAACTCTATCCACAGTGGTTCCTTCTGGCCTTGGAATGAAGGAATTGACAGACATCCCTGCTCCAACTCTGTGAGGAATGACAGGGCTGGCAGTCTAGGATGGAGGCCCAAGTCTTGCATCAGGAGTGGATTAATTCAGCACCTTCCATCCCAGGATCTCAAAGCACTTTACCAACACGGGCGTGGTTTAGCTTTACAGCCTCCCCATGTCTCCTAGGTGCTATTATTAGTTGCATGATGGTAGAGAGGCAGCAGTAGGGAGCTGGCTGTCCAAGGTGCTGAACACACATAAACCCAATGAGAGACAGGCGCTTACAGTCTGAACAGAGAAGATATCCCAAGGGTGGGAGAAAGTAAGGATGATTATTCCCAGTTTACAAATGGGCAACTATGGCCCAGAGTGATTAAGAGACTTGCCCAAGGCCACCTAGTCAGTCTGTGGCACGGTTCGGAACTGACCCCCAGATCTGCGGATTCCCATCTAGTGCTTCCACCGCAAGATCGTCCTCCCTTTTGTCGCTATCTCCATTTTACAGCTGGGGAAATCGAGTCACAGAGAGGTGAAGGCAAATGTTTTCCAACTTGGGTGCCAAAGGTTAGGCACCTCCAAGCATATTCAGGGCCTGATGTTTAAAACTGCCAGACACCCACAGCTCGCACTGGCTTCAGTTGTGGGTACTCCGCTGCTCTGAAGACTGGTTCCTCAGCACCTAAACAGGAGGTTTTCTGGGCACTCACAGCTCCCACTGGCCTCAACGGAAGCAAAAGGTTCTCTGCGCCTTTGAAAAGCAAATATCTAAATGA
>NW_020704634.1:3054-4330 GCF_002925995.2 Terrapene triunguis | reverse complement strand
GGGGGGGGGAAGGCTTTTGTGTGTGCTCTTTGTTTTAACGAGTGGTTCGCTCTTGGGACTGAGAGGGACCAGACATCAATCCAGGTTCTCCCCATCTTTCTAAACAAGTCTCTCCTATTTCAAACTAGTAAGTAAAAAGACAGCAAGGCGTCTTAGATTTACTTTGTTTTCTCAACTTGTAAATGTACCTTTTTACCAGAGTGTGTATCTTTGTTTGCTGTACTTTGAACCTAAGACAGAGGGGGGTCCTCTGAGCTCTTTAAGTTTGATTACCCTGTAAAGTATTCTCCATACTGATTTTACAGAGATGATTTTTACCTTTTTCTTTAATTAAAAGCCTTCTTTTTTAAGAACCAGATTGATTTCTCCTTGTTTTAAGATCCAAGGGGGTTTGGATCTGTATTCACCAGGAGTTGGTGAAAGGAGGGTGGAAGGAAGGAGGGGGGATGGTTAACTTCTCCTTGTTTTAAGATCCAAGGGGGTTTGGATCTGTGTTCACCAGGGAATTGGTGAAAGGTTTCTCAAGGCTTCCCAGGGAGGGAATTCTTGTGATGGTGGCAGCGGACCAAAGCTAAGCTGGTAGATAAGCTTAGAAGTTTTTATGCAGGCCCCTACATTTGAACCCTAAAGTTCAAAGTGGGGAATCAGCCTTGACATGGTGGCATAGCGGTGGAGATCGTTTTAGACCCAAAAGCCAGTAAGAGATTTTTTTTTCCTTCTAGCTGCTTGGAAAGCAGAGCTGAAGGTAGATGCATATCTTATCTCTCCTTGCCTGAAGGCAGAGGTGTTAAGTTTTTTTTAACGAGGTCCTTTGTTAAGAGAAGGGTTCAAAGGGAGCAAACTTTGACTGACTGGTAAAGATAATTTACAAGTTGAATTGTTTTTTTTTCTTTTTACATCCTCGGGAGTAGCTTGTTAGAAAGTCTCTGTTAACTCAGCAGCAGCCAGGCTAAGCAAGCTTTCACCCCCATCCCTGTTCCTGAGCCGTCCACCAGGGCCCCGTCTGTGTTACCGGAGACCCAAACACAGGTGGTGGAACCGGATCCCCTGCCAACGACTGCAACAGCCGTAGTGGATCCAATCCCAGAGACCCAGCCAAAGCCAGTCCCGGAACCGGAACTGGCAACGCAACCAGCACCAGAACCATTGCCGGCACTGAGTCCAGCGCTTGCAAACCCGTCTACAACTCCAATGCCAGAGGGCACCAGCGAGCCTGAACTGGCGGAAGCAGCAGATAACCCTACCCAAGAGGCTCAGCCAGAGCCTGAAATACCAC
>NW_020704634.1:0-2954 GCF_002925995.2 Terrapene triunguis | reverse complement strand
GCACTGAGTCCAGCGCTTGCAAACCCGTCTACAACTCCAATGCCAGAGGGCACCAGCGAGCCTGAACTGGCGGAAGCAGCAGATAACCCTCCCCAAGAGGCTCAGCCAGAGCCTGAGATACCACATAGTGCACCAGCGGACAGCGGTTCACGGTCAGTGGAAACAGCCCCAGCACCTGCATCGCTTCCAGAGGGACCAAGCCCCAGTCCACAGTCCAAGGAGGAACTGATGTCTCCAGCATCAAGGGAACAGTTCCAGGCCGAGCAGGAAGCAGATGACAGCCTTCAGAAAGCTTGGGCGGCGGCACGGAGCACCCCACCGCCTCTCAGCTCTTCTAACCGATCCCGGTTTGTTGTAGAACAAGGACTTTTATACAAGGAAACTCTTTCTGGTGGGCACCAGGAAGACTGGCATCCTCAAAGACAGTTGGTGGTTCCCACTAAGTATCGGGTAAAACTCTTGAGCTTAGCCCATGATCATCCCAGTGGCCATTCTGGGGTGAACAGAACCAAAGACCGGTTGGGGAAGTCCTTCCACTGGGAGGGAATGGGCAAGGACGTTGCTAATTATGTCCGGTCTTGTGAGGTGTGCCAACGAGTGGGAAAGCCCCAAGACCAGGTTAAAGCCCCTCTCCAGCCACTACCCATAATTGAGGTCCCATTTCAGCGAGTAGCTGTGGATATTCTGGGTCCTTTCCCAAAGAAGACACCCAGAGGAAAGCAGTACGTACTGACTTTCATGGATTTTGCTACCCGATGGCCGGAAGCTGTACCCTTAAGCAACACCAAGACTAAAAGTGTGTGCCAGGCATTAGCAGACATTTTTGCCAGGGTAGGTTGGCCCTCCGACATCCTTACAGATTCGGGAACTAATTTCCTGGCAGGGAACATGAAAAACCTGTGGGAAGCTCATGGGGTGAATCACTTGGTTGCCACCCCTCATCACCATCAAACCAATGGTCTGGTGGAGAGGTTTAATGGAACTTTGGGGGCCATGATACGTAAATTCATAAATGAACACTCCAATGATTGGGACCTAGTGTTGCAGCAGTTGCTTTTTGCCTACAGGGCTGTACCACATCCCAGTTTAGGGTTTTCACCATTTGAACTTGTGTATGGCCGCGAGGTTAAGGGGCCATTACAGTTGGTGAAGCAGCAATGGGAGGGGTTTACGCCTTCTCCAGGAACTAACATTCTAGACTTTGTAAGCAACCTACAAAACACCCTCCGACACTCTTTAGCCCTTGCTAAAGAAAACCTAAAGGATGCTCAGGAAGAGCAAAAGGCCTGGTATGATAAACATTCCAGAGAACGGTCCTTCAAAGTAGGAGACCAAGTCATGGTCTTAAAGGCGCTCCAGGCCCATAAAATGGAAGCGTCGTGGGAAGGACCATTCACGGTCCAGGAGCGCCTAGGAGCTGTTAACTATCTCATAGCCTCCCCCACCTCCAACATAAAGCCTAAGGTATACCATGTTAATTCTCTTAAGCCCTTTTATTCCAGAGGATTAAACGTTTGCCAGTTTACAGCCCAGGAAACAGATGACGCGGAGTGGCCTGCAGGTGTCTACTACGAAGGAACAAGGAATGGTGGCGTGGAAGAGGTGAACCTCTCCACGACCCTGGGACGTCTGCAGCGACAGCAGATCAAGGAGCTGTGCACAAGCTTTGCACCGATTTTCTCAGCCACTCCAGGACGGACCGAACGGGCATACCACTCCATTGACACAGGTAATGCTCACCCAATTAGAACCCCACCCTACCGGGAGTCACCTCATGCCCAAGCGGCTATACAAAGGGAGATCCAGAACATGCTACAGATGGGTATAATCCGCCCCTCTAACAGTGCATGGGCATCTCCAGTGGTTCTAGTTCCCAAACCAGATGGGGAAATACGCTTTTGCGTGGACTACCGTAAGCTAAATGCTGTAACTCGTCCTGACAACTATCCAATGCCACGCACAGATGAGCTATTGGAAAAATTGGGACATGCCCAATTCATCTCTACTTTAGACTTAACCAAAGGGTACTGGCAAGTACCACTAGATGAACCCGCTAAGGAAAGGTCCGCCTTCGTCACCCAGGCAGGGGTGTACGAATTCAATGTACTCCCTTTCGGGTTGCGAAATGCACCCGCCACCTTCCAAAGACTTGTAGATGGTCTCTTAGCGGGATTGGGAGAATCTGCAGTTGCCTACCTCGATGATGTGGCCATTTTTTCTGATTCATGGACAGAACACCTGGAGCACCTGGGAAAAGTCTTCGAGCGCATCCGACAGGCAGGACTAACTGTTAAGGCTAAAAAGTGTCAAATAGGCCAAAACAGAGTGACGTACCTGGGGCACCAGGTGGGTCAAGGAACTATAAATCCCCTACAGGCCAAAGTGGATGCTATCCAAAAGTGGCCGGTTCCAAAGTCAAAGAAACAGGTCCAATCCTTCTTAGGCTTGGCCGGATATTATAGGCGATTTGTACCACACTACAGCCAAATCGCTGCCCCGCTGACAGACCTAACCAGAAAGAAACAGCCAAATGCAGTTCAGTGGACTGATGAGTGTCAAAAGGCCTTTAACCAGCTTAAGGCAACACTCATGTCTGACCCTGTGCTAAGGGCCCCAGACTTTGACAAACCGTTCCTAGTAACCACAGATGCTTCCGAGAGAGGCGTGGGAGCAGTTTTAATGCAGGAAGGACCGGATCAAGAATTCCATCCTGTCGTGTTTCTCAGCAAAAAACTGTCTGAGAGGGAAAGTCACTGGTCAATCAGCGAAAAGGAATGCTACGCCATTGTGTACGCGCTGGAAAAGCTACGCCCATATGTTTGGGGACGGCGTTTCCAACTACAAACAGACCATGCTGCGCTACAGTGGCTTCATACCGCCAAGGGAAATAACAAAAAACTTCTTCGATGGAGTTTAGCTCTCCAAGATTTTGATTTTGAAATACAACACATTTC
>NW_020704633.1:0-1666 GCF_002925995.2 Terrapene triunguis | reverse complement strand
AAGTAGTAACAGACAGAACAAAGTAAGTCACAAGCAAAATAAAATAAAATGCGCAAATCTATGCCTAATCAAACTAAATACAGATAATCTCACCCTCAGAGATGCTTCAGTAAGTTTTTCTCAGACTGGACACCTTCCAGGCCTGGGCACAATTCTTTCCCCTGGTACAGCTTTTGTTCCAGCTTAGGTGTTATCTAGGGGCTTCTCCATGATGGCTCCTCTCCTCCCTCTCTTCTCTTCCACCCCTTTATATATCTTTTGCATAAGGCGGGAACCCTTTGTCTCTCTGGGTTTCCACCCCCCCTCACTGGAAAAGCACCAGGTTAAAGATGGATTCCAGTTCAGGTGACATGATCACATGTCACTGCAAGACTTCATTACTCACTTGCCAGCACACACATATACAGGGAGACTCACAGGTAAACAGCCATCTGCAGACAATGGGAGTCATTAAGATTCCAAACCATCATTAATGGCCCACACTTTACATAATCACAATAGGCCCTCAGAGTTACATTTTATATTTCTAGTTTTAGATACAAGAGTGGTACATTTATACAAATCAGATGAACATACTCAGTAGATTATGCACTTTGTAATGATACCTTACAAGAGACCTTTTGCACGAAGCATATCCCAGTTGCATTATAGTCACTTATCAAATTTTTATAAAACTATCCCAGTTACATTATATTCACTTATTATCATGTTTTTATAAAACCATATAGACTGCACAACGTCACACCCTCCTCCTGAACTTACTGCCAGAGACTTGGACACTGACCATGGCGGAGGCAGTATACCTAAAATTCGGTTTTGGGCTTCCCTATGGGGCAGACACTCCTGTGTCCCCCAAAAGGGAAAGAGACCCTGATCCAGCTGTAGGTTCACAGCTCTAAGCTATGAGAGACCTTTCGCTGGCCAGCAAAATCCCCCCCCTTTCACTCAGGTTGGGTTTGTTTCCAGCTAGAGTCCTTGGGGTTTGTTCCCACCGCAGCAGTCACCAGGACCCCAACTTCCAGCTCCAGGATACGTGTCTCTGTGCACCTCTTCCACTCCATTACAGCCAGGTTATGCTTCTGGGTCTTACTTGCTTTGTTTCTTAAGTCCAGGCTGGTGGGCAGCCTTTTCCTTTCCCAGGCAAATTGTACATCAATTTCCATTTGTCTCCCCTTGAGACCATCGCTTGATGAGCTGGGATACCACAGAGAACACCCTCCTGCCAGAACAGGCACCCCTCCACTCCTGTCTTGCTAGGTTAGACACTTCAGTCAGCTTCAGCACAGACAGAGGTTGGGCCACACCCATCTGCAGTTCACTGAAACTGAGATGGACTCAGTTCAGGGGCTTCTTAGTTAACAGAGACATTCCCAGTGCCCATTGTTCAGTCTTTCTGGGCAATTTGCAACTTGAGTAGTTTTAGCTTCTTTTGATCTTCATTCTTACTTATTTTGCTTCCTTTTCTGTCCCTACTTCCCTTTCCCGAAATAAGCAAACAGAAAATAACAAACCAGTAACCACTTTGTCTGTTCTCCAGCCACCACACTTAAAACTCACTTAAAATCACTACCAGTATTTCAAAGCAATCAGCTGTGCACAGATCCTGCCGACTACGCCACTGTGACGGGTTGGATCACAGAAACCCCCTTGGGAGCTGCCACCCGAT
>NW_020704632.1:0-1196 GCF_002925995.2 Terrapene triunguis | reverse complement strand
TGTGACAGTGTACCCCATAAGGCTTTATGGGGAGGGGGTGCTTATAAATGTATGTATGACATAACTGGAATATGTTTTGTGCTGCCTGTGCCAGGTAACATATCTCCGTAAAGGTTATGGTCTACTATATCTATTCATCCTATTTGTACATATATATATCATTTTCTACTTGAGGTTAAGAATATGGGCTGTATGCTTGCTTGGTTTCTAAGTAAGCTTTGGGAGGCATTCGGGCAGCTTCTTTAGGAAGGAATTCGCCAGGTTAAGTACCTGATCAGGGAACAATGCATCTTGGAATGCTCCAATCCACATAAGAAGTCTTCCTGGAGACATGCAAGATTCCATGTGGGCAATGGCTTCAGCCTGTAAAGACTGAGTCATGCAGGGACATGTGACTTGCCCAGATGACTCCAGAACTCCATCTTGGAGCTGGACTTTGCATAGGAGGGAGGAGGGGGGTCTCCTCCCACAAGAGAGAGTCTATTTAACCCTGGGGGAGACCCCTCCATTTTGTCTTCAGCTGGCTAAAGAAGGAGCCTCTACACCCCCCCAGGATGCTTGAAGGAAACAAACAAAAGACAGTAACTACAGGGGTTGTGAGAGATTGCTGGACCCAGGCTAAAGGGAGATTAGCCTGTAAAAGGGAGCATTCTGGAACTGGTGAGGAACTTATCTGTATTTAGTTTGATTAGGCATAGATTTGCGCATTTTATTTTATTTTGCTTGTGACTTACTTTGTTCTGTCTGTTACTACTTTGAACCACTTAAATCCTACTGTCTGTATTTAATAAAATCACTTTTTATTTAGTAATTTACTCAGAGTATGTATTAATACCTGGGGGAGCAAACAGCTGTGCATATCTCTCTATCAGTGTTATAGAGGGCGAACAATTTATGAGTTTGCCCTGCATAAGCTTTATGCAGGGTAAAACGGATTTATCTGGGTTTAGACCCCATTGGGAGTTGGGCATCTGAGTGCTAAAGACAAGCACACTCCTGTGAGCTGTTTTTGGGTAAACTTGCAGTTTTGGGACAAGTAATTCAGACCCTGGGTCTGTGTTGAAGTGGACTGGAGTGTCTAATTCAGCAAGACGGGGTGCTGGAGTCCTGAGCTGGCAGGGAAAACAGAAGCAGGGGTAGACTTGGCACATCGGGTGGCAGCTCCCAAGGGGGTTTCTGTGATCCAACCCGTCACA
>NW_020704631.1:0-3525 GCF_002925995.2 Terrapene triunguis | reverse complement strand
ATCGGGTGGCAGCTCCCAAGGGGGTTTCTGTGATCCAACCCGTCACAGTGGCGTAGTCGAGCAGGGTCTGTGCACAGCTGATTGCTTTGAGATACTGGTAGTGATTTTAAGTGAGTTTTAGGTGTGCTGGCTGGAGAACAGACAAAGTGGTTACTGGTTTGTTATTTTCTGTTTGCTTATTTCGGGCAAGGGAAGTAGGGACAGAAAAGGAAGCAAAATAAGTAAGGCGGAAGATCAGAAGAAAGCAGGAAAATGAGTACTAGTGACCTCAGTTTCAGTGAACTGCAGAGGGGTTGTAGCCCAGCACAAGAAAGCAGGACAATGAGTACTAGTGACGCTGCTAATAAACTAAAGCTGGCCAGGCTGGAAGCAAAAGAGAGAGAAAATGAACATAAGAGACGGCTGGAACTAAGACAATTAGAAATTAGTGCCAGGGAGGCAGAACATGCAAGGGAAGAGGCTGCCCACAAGAGAGCTATGGAGGCGGAGGCAGCGAGGGCGAGGGCGGCAGCGAGAGCGGAGGCAGAGACAGCTGCCCACAAGAGAGCTATAGAGGCAGAGACAGCTGCCCACGAGAGGGCTATGGAGGTGGAGGCAGCAAGGGAGCGAGCGGCGGCAGCGAGGGCGGAGGCAGAGGCAGCTGCCCAGGAGAGGGCTATGGAGGCCCAGAGGGAGGCCCAGAAACATGAACTGACTGTTATGGAGTCGAGGAGACAAAACCCTCCCCCTGCTGGCTCCACTTCCCCAAAAATCCACAAATGGGAGCGACTATGTCCACAGTATGACGAGTCCAGCGATATCGCCGAATATTTCATCACCTTTGAGAGACTGTGCACCCTCCATGCCATCCCTGAAGATCAGAAGATGACCACACTGATAGCAAAATTGACTGGCAGAGCTCTGGACATATTCAATAAGATGCCTATTGATGATGCTTCAAACTATGGTAAATTTAAGGAACTGGTTTTGAAACAGTTTCAGGTTACACCTGAAACCTACAGGGTTAAATTCAGGAACCTTAAGAGGGGATCTGGATTAAGTAATGTGGCTTATGCCAATGAAATGAGAGATTTGGTAGATAAATGGGTGCGGGGGAGAGGCATTACCAGCTTTGAAGGGATGTGTGATCTGGTCACTCAGGAACACTTCCTGAATATGTGCAGTGATGAGGTAAAACAGTATTTGTGGGACAAAAAGGTAAATGCAGTGGGTGAATTAGCTGAGTATGCTGACTCTTATGAGCAAGCACAAGCTGCAATCAAACATAAACCACTGGCGGAGGGGTATAGGATTGGGGGAAAGCAGAATCACCGTTTTACCCCTGGGTCTGGGAAAAAGGAGGCTGGGCGGTCACCTCCCCATTCCCCTGGTACTCGTCCCAAATTTCCTGTGCAAGCAGAGGAGCCCAAGAGGTGCTATCATTGCAAGTCCACTGAGCACCTGAGGAATAAGTGTCCCTTGCTGAGTGGAAACAGGCAACAAGTAACTCATGAAGCTGTGGCTTCTCAGAGCCAGGCTGTGGCCTCTTTCCACACAGGATTTGTAAAGCTTGCTTCCACACAACCAAGCAATGAGCATATGTATGCTGTTAAATTAAATGGTCAAATGCTTCTTGGATTAAGGGACACGGGTGCTGAGATTTCTGTGGTCAGGAGGGACCTGATCCAGGAAAAGGATTTGTTGCCAGGTAAAATGGCAGAATTAGAGCTGGTAGGGGGTTACAAAGTCCTTGCACCTTTAGCTAAAGTACACATGCAAACTCAGGATTTGCAGGCTGAGCTGACTGTTGCAACGGTGGCACACAATTTTGCACCGTTTCTACTGGGAAATGATTTCTTTAGTGTGGCAGAATCTGTCCCAGGGTTGGTTAGCAGTGAGAAGGAATCTTGTGCTAAAAGCCCCAGAGGGGGGGGGTGAAGTCACAGCAACTGCTGGGGGAATAGGAGAGTGTCTCTTAGATTCCTCTGCAGCAGTAAAAGATGCAGCTTCGGGGGCAGGGCTGGTTGTGGCCGGTTCCTGGGCTCAAGGGAAGTTCCAGAGGGAGGAGCTGGATAAAGCTAGCTCCTGTCCTGTAATCATCTCCCCGGGGGAGGGGGATGTACCACCTTGTAGCAAGGAGGCCACCACAGCTGCTGACTGCCAGAAAGTTGCAGGTCAGCAGGGGGCCGGGCCTGCCCTGGGGTGCACAGAGGTGTGTGTCCCAAAGGTGGAAGTTGGGGTCCTGGGGACCGCTGCGGTGGGAACAGGCCCCAAGGACTCTGTAGCTGGGTGCCAGCCCAACCCGAGTGGAAGGGGGGGGATTTTGCTGGCCAGTAAGAGGTCTGCCGTAGCTGGTAGCTGTGAGTCCACAGCTGGGGCAGGATCACCTTCCCTTTTGGGGGACATAAGAGTGTCGGACCCAGAGGGGAGCCCAAAGAGGGAAGCCCAAATGGAAGGTCAGGGGGGGCTAGAGAGTCCACCCACCTTTTGTAGGGAGGGGCTTTCCCAGGAGGAGGGTGAAAAGTCTGCATTCAAAAGGCCAGCCCCCTCTCCTGTGGATCAGGTTTTAAGGGAAACCGGGGGGTCAGGTCTCCGGGATGAGGGGGTCCATCCAGCTGACCCATTGGAAACAGAAAGTGGGGTGCCCAAAGGGGTCCAGAGCACCCCAGGGAAAGATGTTGTTCTTGCTACACTTGCAAGAGATAAAACTCTCTCTCCAAGACAAGGGGGGGGAAATCTCTGCATGGGAGAAACTTCACAAGGGAGTGGAGCCCAGCCCAGAGAAACTCCAGAGGGAGGGGCCGAGGGCAAGCATGGTCGTAGTACACCCTGTCCTGGCCAAAGACCCAAGCACATGCCCGAACTAGAAGTCTTCCCCAAAGAGGCAGAAGAATCTGCATCAGTGTGTCTACCAGAGGGCACAAAGAACTGGGAAAATGCAATAGGGGCTAAACAAGTCAAATTGAGTGAACGAAGCCTGTCCACCATAAATTTGCTGTTAACCTTGTGTCTTTTGCTAATTCACCTATGGGATAAAATAAAAGAATTCACACTAGTGGTAAACCCTTTAAAGACGTGGAACATACCTAATTTGTGGAAGAAGCTGTTATACATGCTGGGGATGGTAACAAGACAGCCCCACCAGCATGTTACTTTACAGCCCATACCTGTAAAAAGCAGCAAAAGCATAACGGGCCCATGCTGCTGTGTAGAAGGGGAAACTGAGGCACACCGCCTCATGGCATTGGCGGCTAAATGCCAAGATACCCCCACTTTAACGGATATTGCTGCCTGCATTCTGTTAGCAAAACTACATCCCTACCTGTTTGCAAGCATCTGGGGACCAGGAACCCCAAAACGGGCTAGAACCCCTAGGAGTGACATCATATGGTTTCAAGGTACTGAAAGGGAGTGTGACCAAAAACAAACAGAAATTTTACAGGTACTGCCTCCGCCATGGACAGTGTCCAAGTCTCTGGCAGTAAGTTCAGGGGGAGGGTGTGACAGTGTACCCCATAAGGCTTTATGGGGAGGGGGTGCTTATAA
>NW_020704630.1:0-5240 GCF_002925995.2 Terrapene triunguis | reverse complement strand
TCACTTTCTGGTGACATTGTAAGTAAGAAGAGGGCAGCATTATCTCCTGTAAATGTAAACAAACTTGTTTCTCTTAGCGATTGGCTGAACAAGAAGTAGGACTAAGTGGATTTGTAGGCTCTGAAGTTTTACATTGTTTTGGTTTTGAATGCAGTTATGTAACAAAAAAACTACATTTGTAAGGCCTGGTCTACACTAGGCTTTTATGTCGAATTTAGCGCCGTTATATCGAATTAACCCTGCACCCGTCCACACCAGGAAGCCATTTAGTTCGACATAGAACTCTCTTTAAATCGATTTCTGTAATCCTCCCCAACGAGAGGAGTAGCGCTAAATTCGAAATGGCCATATCGAATTAGGCTAGGTGTGGATGGAAATCGACGCTAATAGCTCCGGGAGCTATCCCACAGTGCACCACTCTGTTGACGCTCTGGACAGCAGTCCGAGCTCGGATGCTCTGACCAGCCACACCCCCGGGAAAATTTGAATTCATTTTCCTGTCTGGGCAGTTTGAAGCGCAGTTCCTGTTTGGACATCGAGGTGAGCTCAGCAGCAGTGGCAACGATGCAGAGCTCTCCAGCAGAGATGGCCGTGCAATCTAATAGAAAGAGGGCCCCAGCATGGACTGATCGGGAAGTCTTGGATCTCATCGCAGTGTGGGGCGATGAGTCCGTGCTTTCCGAGCTGCGCTCCAAAAGAAGGAATGCTAAGATCTACGAGACGATCTCCAAAGCCATGGCAGAGAGAGGCTACAGCCGGGATGCAACGCAGTGCCGAGTGAAAATCAAGGAGCTGAGATAAGGCTACCAAAAAACCAAAGAGGCTAACGGACGATCCGGATCCCAGCCCCACACATCCCGTTTCTACGAGGCACTGCATTCCATCCTGGGAGCGGCCGCCACCACTACCCCACCCCTGACCGTGGACTCCGAGGATGGGATATTGTCCGCGGCCGGTTCCTCGTCGGACATGTTAGCGGACGGGGAAGATGAAGAAGGAGATGAGGAGGACGAGGCAGTCGACAGCGCTGGCACCGCTGATTTCCCCGACAGCCAGGAGCTCTTCATCACCCTTACCGAGATCCCGTACCAACCGTCCCCATCCCTTACCCCGGACACAGAATCAGGGGAAGGATCAAGCAGTAAGTGCTGTAAACATGTAAACATTTATTTAAAACAGAACGGTAATATTTATAGTATTAACAATGTATATTTATAAAAGTGCTGTAAACTAGTAAAAAATAATCAGGTACAAAACAGGAATATTTACAAAGGTAACAAATGGGTTTTC
Source organism: Terrapene triunguis (assembly GCF_002925995.2). Classification (NCBI taxonomy): domain Eukaryota; kingdom Metazoa; phylum Chordata; order Testudines; family Emydidae; genus Terrapene; species Terrapene triunguis. Next base: position 3,950 of record NW_020704630.1, on the reverse strand, counting down.
ATGATTTCTCTGTCTTAGGCTCTTCTCAATTTAGTCCCAAGTATTTTAAAAAATTTTCACAATGTCCGTTACTACATGATTCCAAGGCCAAAGACGCTCCACTCCATAGTCCCAGTGCACCTAGGCGAAAATCCGGTCAATGTGGCCAGGTATTGACGAGAAATCCTCGTAGGAGAACTCCTCGTAGGTCTCGTGGAGGTAGATCTCAAGCCTGTTTATGAGGTTCCGGGGTAGGGCGATCTTAGTGGGCCCTCCGTGGTAGCAGACATGTCCCCTCCACGCCACAATCAAGTACTCGGGGATCATGGCCCGACATAGCATGGCGGCATACGGCCCCGGTTTCTGCATGCTTTCCCGCAGCATGCGTTCTCTCTGGGTGTCCGGGATCCTCAGGAGGGTGATGTCGCTCATGACGCCCTGCTTTGAATTAGGGAGGGGAATGTTAGTATTGGGACTGCTTTACAGCCACGCGGTGGAGGGAGAGGGGCAGCATACAGGGATCTTTCCCTGGGACAGCCGCGAGGGGGTGGGACGGGGCAGAGTTGATGCTGTCCTGATTGCTGGCAGCAGAGACTGGCATTGCTTTCAATGTGAAAGGAGGCCAGTGCTACTGCTGGAGTTTTAAGCAGCCACAAGTCTACGGCTTACCATTATTGCCCGCTCCAGAAGTTCAGGTCTCCAGCCACAGTTCTCTGATCACTCCAAGACCACCGCAAGTCCACAGGCACTGAAGGCGACGGCCGAAAATTCGACCTTGTCCTGAGTGCGCATGTGAGAGGTGCAGTGCATGGTCTTGTTCACAGAGAAAGACTAGGTTCTTTGTATACAATTTCATTTATCTGTCTCAGGAATTCACTCCCTTTTTAAAATTCACACAGACACATCTGCGACTGTCTCCCAACCCAGCCTGTCAGCACAGTCCCAGAGGCTAGCGCAGATTAGGCGGAGGAAGAAGAAGACGCGTGAAGACATGTTCTCAGAACTAATGGGCTGCTCCCGAGCCCAGGCAGCCCAGCAGACACAGTGGAGGGAGAACTTGTCACAAATGCACCGAGCAGTCATGGAACGGGAGGAGAGGTGGCGTCAGGAGGACCAACAGGCTACTGAAAAGCTGCTTGGACTAATGAGGGAGCAAACGGACACGCTCCGGCGCCTTGTGGATGTTCTGCAAGACCGGAGGCAGGAGGACAGAGCCCCGCTGCAGTCTATCTGTAACCGCCCTCACCCGCCACCAAGTCCCACACCACCCTCACCCAAAGTCCAAAGAAGGAGGGGCGGCAAGGGCCGTTAAAACTTTCAGTCAACCCCTGCAGACTGCTCTAGCACTAGAAGGCTGACATTCCCCAAAATTTCATAAGTCCTTTCCTACCCACCTCACACAAGCCCCCGTCCAAGTTTCACCCCCCACGTTTCATGTCTGGTTCGCAATAAAATGTTTGTTTCTGTTCATTGCTGTTTCAGTCAGGTTCTTTTGAGGGAGAGTCTGTCTGGAGGGGGGAAGGGGCTTGGTAATTGGACAGGACAGTGACCTTTAGCAGGGTACAGAGGCGGTGTCAGGTCCAGCATCAGGACACATACACAGTGCAGTCACTGGTTACCCTGGTCAGTCTGGGAGGTGTTTTTCATGTTCTGGGGGGGGGGGTTGCTCTGTGACTTTGTGGCGGGGGAGGGCAGTTACAGATCTTATGCAGCGGTCCTTATCCTGGCTCACAGATCCACGCAGCAGGGGATCTGTAACCCTACCCCCCCTGCCAGAAAGTCACATAGCCGACACATACACACAGTCCCCCCCAGGAGTGCTGGCAGGCTCCATTGAAATAACCAGTCCACCAGTGCGGAGCCTGTCATTCCGGGAGTTTAGAAGCATCATTTGCATCAGAACAGTAAACCCGCCCCCCGCCACAGTCTGCGTCCCCGGTTTAAAATATTCCCGCGAAAACAGCAATACAGACAACGGTGTTAATTAACAAAATAGAAATGATTTTATTTTTTGGGTAGGGGAAGGGGGTGAAGGGGGTATGTAACTGGAGAGGATAGTCAAAATGAACTGGGTAAAGAAACGGGGGCAGGTTCAGCTTTTCTGTCCACAAACTGAAAAGTCACTGGTTGCCCTGCTCACTCAGGAACCTAGCTTTCAAAGCCTCCCGGATGCACAGGGCATCCCGCTGGGATCTTCTAATGGCCCGGCTGTCTGGCTGGACGTAATCAGCAGCCAGGCTATTTGCCTCTAGCTCCCACCCCGCCATAAAGGTCTCCCCCTTACTCTCACACAGATTGTGGAGCACACAGCAAGCTGCAATAACGATGGGGATATTGGTTTCACTGAGATCACAGCGAGTGAGTAAGCTTCTCCATCTCCCTTTGAGACGGCCAAAAGCACACTCCACCACCATTCTGCACTTGCTCAGCCGGTAGTTGAACAGTGCTTTTTCTGTGTCCAGGGCGCCAGTATAGGGCTTCATGAGCCAGGGCATTAGCGGGTAGGCTGGGTCCCCGAGGATGACTGTAGGCATCTCCACATCCCCAAGAGTTATTTTGTGGTCTGGGAAGTAAATACCTTCCTGCAGCCGTCTAAACAGACCAGAGTTCCTGAACACACGAGCGTCATGAACCTTGCCCGGCCATCCGACGTAGATGTTTGTAAACCGTCCCCGATGGTCCACCAGTGCTTGCAGCACCATTGAAAAGTAGCCCTTTCTATTGATGTACTGGCTGGCCTGGTGGTCCGGTCCCAGGATAGGGATGTGAGTCCCATCGATAGCCCCACCGCAGTTTGGGAATCCCATCGCGGCAAAGCCATCTATGATGACCTGCGCGTTTCCCAGGGTCACTACCTTTGGGAGCAGTACCTTCACGATTGCCTTGGCTACTTGCATGACAACAACCCCCACGGTAGATTTGCCCACACCAAAGTGGTTCGCAACCGACCGGTAGCTGTCCGGCGTTGCAAGCTTCCAGAGGGCTATGGCCACTCGCTTCTCAACTGTGAGGGCTGCTCTCATCCTGGTATTCTGGCGCTTCAGGGCAGGGGACAGCAACTCACAAAGTTCGAGGAAAGTCCCCTTCCGCATGCGAAAGTTTCGCAGCCACTGGGATTCATCCCAGACCTGAAGCACTATACGGTCCCACCAGTCCGTGCTTGTTTCCCGGGCCCAGAATCGCCGTTCCACGATATCCACATGACCCATTGCCACCGTGATGTCCTGGGCGCTGGGGCTCGTGGTTTCTGACAGCTCTGTGCTACTCTCCGACTTCAGGCCATCACGGCGGTGTCGTAGCCTCCTCGCCTGATTACTCTTCATCTGCCTCAGGGAAAGGTGTATGATAAGCTGCAAGGTGTTGAGAACGGCCAGAAGTGCAGCGATGGTCGCAGCGTGATCCATGATTGCAGTGCTGTGGCGTCCGCGCTCTCACTGACCAGAAAAGTGCGCGAACTGATTTCCCGCCGGCGCTTTCATGGAGGGAGGGAGGGCGTTAGTGACGGACGGATGACGACAAATTTTTTTTACCCAGAAGGCATTGGCAGCTCGACCCAGAATTCCGATGGGCAGCGGGGACTGCGGGAACTGTGGGATAGCTGCCCACAGTGCACCGCTTCCAATATCGACGCTCGCCCCGTTAGTGTGGACTCACAAAGTCGAATTACTGTCCTTAGTGTGTCCTTAGTGTGGACACACACGTTCGACTTTGCAATATCGATTCCACATATTCGATTTAAGTAAAATCGAATTACCCTCGTAGTGTAGACATACCCTTAGTTGCATTTTCATGATAGAGATTGCACTACAGTACTTGCATGAGATGAACTGAAAAATACTCTCTCTTTTGTTTATCATTTTACAGTGTAAATATTTGTAATAAAATAATATACACTTTGATTTCAATTACAACACCGAATACAATTATATATATAAATAAATGTAGAAAAACATCCAAAATATTTAATAAAT
>NW_020704629.1:0-1494 GCF_002925995.2 Terrapene triunguis | reverse complement strand
CTCTTCTTTCCTTTGTACATCTGCACTGTCCTGGTGTTTGCTCCAGCTGAATACTGCTCTGTGATCTGGGGCACAGCTGCCATACTCAGCTTGTCAGCATGGAGCTGAGTTTGACCCCTCGTATTATTTAGTGGCTGTTTGAACTGTACGCCAACCTTCAGTCTATATGTGCAAGCGCACATAGGTCTGTCAGACTTTCTTCGACATGCCATTACTCTTAAGTCTCCTTGGAGAGCTGTGCCAGATTATTACAACCTATTACATCCCCAGTTGACTCATGCCCCATCCTCAGACAGGGAATAACATGCTGCACCAACTCAAAGATCTGCTTGTATTCACGGGAGGAATCCCATTCTGTGGTCCAGAATGACACACCGTGGCTAATCTCTCAACACCCCTTTGCTATGACAGTTAATACACTCTTGGACAAGTGTGCTGCTTGTCCTTTACCATGCATGGATGATCAGCACAACCAGGGAGCTGAAAATTATGTCCTTACAGAGTGGATGCATCAGTGGGAAAGAGAAGCCAACACTCTAAGTAAATTCAGGAGTCCATCACTGCATCTGCTGTTCGCTTGATCATAGAGCCTGGTCCAGGCTCAGTAGGCTACTTTCTGGCTTGACCAGAGTTGTCACAGTCATTTACCTAGTTGGCCTGGTTTTCTACCCATGCTGCGACTGCGGGGAAGCATTGCAGAAAACAAATGTGGTGGAAGAGTGCCCCACCTGACATCTGGAGGGCGGTTTACAACTTCTTGCCTCCCTTCATAACGAGTCCATCCTCTGGTTATGGAACCGGCTCATCAAGCTCTGATGTCTGCCTGCAAGAGTTGGAGTCCAGTGCTCAGACCATCTGTCTTCATTTCTTTAGTGGTTGTTAATGGCTATTCAGGCTTGTTTCTGATTAAACATGCAGGAAAGGGATATTCTCATGGGTATTTGTTTCTATTTCTTTTCTCCTTGCTTCCTGTCTGTAGCCAGTGGATGGACTAAAGAGCAAGAACCTGTATTATAGTTGTCATTGAAGCTCTCCTTTGTAAACTTAGCATCATACAGGAACATGAGCTACAGCGTAACGGAATCCATACAAGGATAAAAGGAATGGGACATTTTTGTCAGGGTTACAGTATAAAAAGCATGTCCTTTGCCCCCCCCCAACCCCCAAATGAGCTTACTCCCTCTTCTGACATGCAACATCAGCAAGTCATTATGCCAAAAATTTTGGACATTTCAGAAAGTGATTATTTTGTCTGAAGAAATTAAGGAGAAAAATCCTTGAGGTCACGTCTTTCTTTTGTGGTTTTGTAGAAACACTGAAAATTCAGAGGTGAATTTTTATTTCTTTGTAAATTGTTTTGACTGTAGAACAGTAAAGAATATAAATTTCTTTGATGCCATTATGAGTAGGACTCAGCCCATATCTCAGTTCCTGTATTTTATATGTGATCTGTCCCTAATGCACCTAGCACTATCATACCTGAGAACCAATATC
>NW_020704628.1:0-2797 GCF_002925995.2 Terrapene triunguis | reverse complement strand
ATTTTCTCTAAGGTTATACATCCATTACAAATAAATTTTACCAAGCATAACCCACATTCAGCTAGATGTGGTATCCCACTGTCTGGATCTTGTCTATTTCAGGAACACTTGTGGCTGACACATCTCTCATGACAAAAAGATATGTATTGCATTTGCACCTTTTTGGACTTGTGGATTTACACTGCCTCCTATATTGCTACTAGCTAGAGAAGTATGGAGAACCAAGAAAAACTAGACTGACACCATCTTGATTGCATTATGCTGGTTTCACAAATCACCATCTCATTTGTTGGTTGTGTTTATTAGCCACCCATGGCAAATCCCCATCAAACGAGAACTTAGCTATGCAGATCTGAGTAGACCAGGATTAACTTCAATTAGAATAATTTGCTAATATTTGCAGAGCGCTTTTGAACGTGAAGCATGCTATGAAAGTGTCTGAATAGTAGTAGTATTTATTAGCTACATGGTGCCAGAATCAAGCTGGAGTCTATCAGTGTTTCGTAGAAAACCATGTTTCAGTCGTGTAATTATTGTAACAAAGACCACTGAAGTTTTTTCCAGGAGATATACTTATTTAAGACCACCTTCTTGCATAATAAACCTAATAGTCTCAAGGCACAGGTTTCTGTAGTGGATGCTTCAGCTGTCACAATTCCAGGATTGTCTAGGTTCATATCCTTCCATATTGCCCTTCCTACAAACAGTGACAAAGCTATGATACAGAGGTCAGTTGAAAATATTGACCACTTCTGAGACCATTTGGCTTTTAGGCGATGTATTACTGAAAGTTACATTATCCAATTAATCTTTTTAATCTTCAAAATGTCTGCAAAAGAATTTTTTACGATTTAGGAGTCTGGATGCATTAGGGGAAGCTTTATTCCATTTTTCCACATTGAAGTCATCTTGAAATCTTTTCTCTATATGTAGCCATAAATTTCCCATTCCATTTGGACCAAATCATTTCATTCTTCCCCCCAATCCTTACATTTTTTTATTCTCAGGGTATAAGGAAGGCCATCAAATGCTATATCCACTGGCTAGAATAATTCAAAAATAAGATGTATTCTGTTCTGTTTGAAGGTCACACGTAATAAAGCCTTCCAGGCACTATCTCTTGGTGAATTTTTGCTGCCAAAAAGGTAACATACATTATCTTTTACATGTCTCCCCTGGAAGCGATTGATGTTCATTCCATCTGAGCTGTAATAGTCTCAGACAGAGAGAAATGGGCTGTCGTGAGAGTTCTTGAGCTACAAGCTCTGTGACAAACCACTATAAAGTAGGTTATGGACTACATGCATGTGAGAGATGTTGCGAATGTGTATGCTGTGCATTGCATCTTTTAAATGCAAGGAGCCCCTCTGCAACTTGGCTACGGGTAGGAAGGTGTTGCTGTATCACCATTCCAGGTGGAGCGGAGATATCTTGCCGGGAGCAACATACACGCTCTGCTTTCTTTTGTGCAGAGATAGCATATTTGTTCTCTTTTGTTACTTTCCTTAAACTCGAATAAGTCATTTTGCATAGGGAACATAGCGTAGGTGTTGCCCTATCACCTTGTTTCATCCTTGCTTGTTGGGTCAGACAAACTGCAGTATATACGTTGGAAAATTTGTGTCGTGCTGGGTGAAGGGGTGAGTAGTACAGAAAATGAGAACTTATCTATAATTCAAGAATATGTAGTGAGCTCAGGAAAGGTTCTGGGTTTCATTTGATCTCCTGCAACATCATCTGTTGCACTGATTGACCCTGACACATCAGTCAGAAGAAATATGATCTTGTGATTAAGGCACTGGACTAAGACTTAAGAGATCTGGGTTTGGTTGTTGGCTCTGCCACACACTTCCTGACTGATCCTGGAAAGTCACCCAGTCTTTATGTGCATTTGAACTGTGCAGTCAGGTACTACCAGAATACAAATAACAATAAGAGCATGTCAGAATGACACAGAAGAGAGATGCCTGAATGTTGCTTGCATTGTTCACCTCCATAGCACTACAGGCAAAATTAAAAACGCATGCCATCATCTACCCCATAGTGGCTAATTTTTATATGAATATTCAGAGTAGCTGACATGACCATCTTTGATCTAGTCACTAGTTCTAGTGTTGAAGGATTTTCCTCCTCTTTTTATAATAAAATGAAAAAAAAGTTGGTATGTAAAAGAAACAATCTAGATACATAGCCCTATATAGTTTAATACCTTGGCATCAAATTTCAGATTTTTAATTTTTTTTATGTTTATTTATTGTCTGTTAGTGGCATTGAAAACAACAGAGGATGAAAATAACATGACAATGGAGTTCAAATTCTGTGCTCTGTGCCAAGCTCCTCCTAAAAACAGGTGCAGGGTTTTTCTCTGAGACTTAGGCCTGGTCTACACTAGGCTTTTATGTCGAATTTAGCGCCGTTATATCGAATTAACCCTGCACCCGTCCACACCACGAAGCCATTTAGTTCGACATAGAGCCCTCCTTAAATCGATTTCTGTAATCCTCCACAACGAGAGGAGTAGCGCTAAATTCGAAATGGCCATATCGAATTAGGCTAGGTGTGGATGGAAATCGACGGTAATAGCTCCGGGAGCTATCCCACAGTGCACCACTCTGTTGACGCTCTGGACAGCAGTCCGAGCTCGGATGCTCTGACCAGCCACACCCCGGGAAAATTTGAATTCCTTTTCCTGTCTGGGCAGTTTGAAGCGCAGTTTCTGTTTGGACACCGTGGCGAGCTCAGCAGCAGTGGCAGCAGTGGCAACGATGCAGAGCTCTCCAGCAGAGATGGCCGTGCA
>NW_020704627.1:0-1113 GCF_002925995.2 Terrapene triunguis | reverse complement strand
TCGATTTAACTAAAATCGAACTACTCTCGTAGTGTAGACATACCCTTGGACAAGTGTGCTGCTTGTCCTTTACCATGCATGGATGATCAGCACAACCAGGGAGCTGAAAATTATGTCCTTACAGAGTGGATGCATCAGTGAGAAAGAGAAGCCAACACTCTAAGTAAATTCGGGAGTCCATCACTGCATCTGCTGTTCGCTTGATCATAGAGCCTGGTCCAGGCTCAATAGGCTACTTTCTGGCTTGACCAGAGTTGTCGCAGTCATTTACCTAGTTGGCCTGGTTTTCTACCCATGCTGCGACTGCGGGGAAGCATTGCAGAAAACAAATGTGGTGCAAGAGTGCCCCACCTGACATCTGGAGGGCGGTCTACAACGTCTTGCCTCCCTTCATAACGAGTCCATCCTCTGGTTATGGAACCTGCTCATCAAGCTCTGATGTCTGCCTGCAAGAGTTGGAGTCCAGTGCTCAGACCATCTGTCTTCATTTCTTTAGTGGTTGTTAATGGCTATTCAGGCTTGTTTCTGATTAAAAGTACATGCAGGAAAGGGATATTCTCATGGGTATTTGTTTCTATTTCTTTTCTCCTTGCTTCCTGTCTGTAGCCAGTGGATGGACTAAAGAGCAAGAACCTGTATTATAGTTGTCATTGAAGCTCTCCTTTTTAAACTTAGGATCATACAGGAACATGAGCTACAGCATAACGGAATCCATACAAGGATAAAAGGAATGGGACATTTTTGTCAGGGTTACAGTATAAAAAGCAGGTCCTTTGCCCACCCCAAATGAGCTTACTCCCTCTTCTGACATGCAACAGCAGCAAGTCATTATGCCAAAAGTTTTGGACATTTCAGAAAGTGATTATTTTGTCTGAAGAAATTAAGGAGAAAAATCCTTGAGGTCACGTCTTTCTTTTGTGGTTTTGTAGAAACACTGAAAATTCAGAGGTGAATTTTTATTTCTTTGTGAATTGTTTTGACTGTAGAACAGTAAAGAATATAAATTTCTTTGATGCCATTATGAGTAGGACTCAGCCCATTTCTCAGTTCCTGTATTTTATATGTAATCTGTCCCTAATGCACCTAGCACTATCATACCTGAGAACCAATATC
>NW_020704626.1:0-3213 GCF_002925995.2 Terrapene triunguis | reverse complement strand
ATTTTCTCTAAGGTTATACATCCATTACAAATAAATTTTACCAAGCACAACCCACATTCAGCTAGATGTGGTATCCCACTGTCTGGATCTTGTCTATTCCAGGAACACTTGTGGCTGACACATCTCTCATGACAAAAAGGTATGTATTGCATTTGCACCTTTTTGGACTTGTGGATTTACACTGCCTCCTATATTGCTACTAGCTAGAGAGGTATGGAGAACCAAGAAAAACTAGACTGAAACCATCTTGATTGCATTATGCTGGCTTCACAAATCACCATCTCATTTGTTGGTTGTGTTTATTAGCCACCCATGGCAAATCCCCATCAAACGAGAACTTAGCTATTCAGATCTGACTAGACCAGGATTAACTTCAATTAGAATAATTTGCTAATGTTTGCAGAGCGCTTTTGAACGTGAAGCATGCTATGAAAGTGTCTGAATAGTAGTAGTATTTATTAGCTACATGGTGCCAGAATCAAGCTGGAGTCTATCAGTGTTTCGTAGAAAACCATGTTTCAATGGTGTAATTATTGTAACAAAGACCACTGAAGTTTTTTCCAGGAGATATACTTATTTAAGACCACCTTCTTGCATAATAAACCTAATAGTCTCAAGGCACAGGTTTCTGTAGTGGATGCTTCAGCTGTCACAATTCCAGGATTGTCTAGGTTCATATCCTTCCATATTGCCCTTCCTAGAAGCAGTGACAAAGCTATGATACAGAGGTCAGTTGAAAATATTGACCACTTCTGAGACCATTTGGCTTTTAGGCGATGTATTGCTGAATAGTTACATTATCCAATTAATCTTTTTAATCTTCAAAATGTCTGCAAAAGAATTTTTTACGATTTAGGAGTCTGGATGCATTAGGGGAAGCTTTATTCCATTTTTCCACATTGAAGTCATCTTGAAATCTTTTCTCTATATGTAGCCATAAATTTCCCATTCCATTTGGACCAAATCATTTCATTCTTCCCCCCAATCCTTACATTTTTTATTCTCAGGGTATAAGGAAGGCCATCAAATGCTATATCCACTGGCTAGAATAATTCAAAAATAAGATGTATTCTGTTCTGTTTGAAGGTCACACGTAATAAAGCCTTCCAGGCACTATCTCTTGGTGAATCTTTGCTGCCAAAAAGGTAACATACATTATCTTTTACATGTCTCCCCTGGAAGCGATTGATGTTCATTCCATCTGAGCTGTAATAGTCTCAGACAGAGAGAAATGGGCTGGCGTGAGAGTTCTTGAGCTACAAGCTCTGTGACAAACCACTATAAAGTAGGTTATGGACTACATGCATGTGAGAGATGTTGCGAATGTGTATGCTGTGCATTGCATCTTTAAATGCAAGGAGCCCCTCTGCAACTTGGCTACGGGTAGGAAGGTGTTGCTGTATCACCATTCCAGGTGGAGCAGAGATATCTTGCCGGGAGCAACATACACGCTCTGCTTTCTTTTGTGCAGAGATAGCATATTTGTTCTCTTTTGTTACTTTCCTTAAACTCGAATAAGTCATTTTGCATAGGGAACATAGTGTAGGTGTTGCCCTATCACCTTGTTTCATCCTTGCTTGTTGGGTCAGACAAACTGCAGTATATACGTTGGAAAATTTGTGTCGTGCTGGGTGAAGGGGTGAGTAGTACAGAAAATGAGAACTTATCTATAATTCAAGAATATGTAGTGAGCTCAGGAAAGGTTCTGGGTTTCATTTGATCTCCTGCAACATCATCTGTTGCACTGATTGACCCTGACACATCAGTCAGAAGAAATATGATCTTGTGATTAAGTCACTGGACTAAGACTTAAGAGATCTGGGTTTGGTTGTTGGCTCTGCCACACACTTCCTGAGTGATCCTGGAAAGTCACCCAGTCTTTATGTGCATTTGAACTGTGCAGTCAGGTACTACCAGAATACAAATAACAATAAGAGCATGTCAGAATGACACAGAAGAGAGACGCCTGAATGTTGCTTGCATTGTTCACCTCCATAGCACTACAGGCAAAATTAAAAACGCATGCTATCATCTACCCCATAGTGGCTAATTTTTATATGAATATTCAGAGTAGCTGACATGACCATCTTTGATCTAGTCACTAGTTCTAGTATTGGAGGATTTTCCTCCTCTTTTTATAATAAAATGAAAAAAAAAGTTGGTATGTAAAAGAAACCATCTAGATACATAGCCCTATATAGTTTAATACCTTGGCATCAAATTTCAGATTTTAAATTTTTCATGTTTACTTATTGTCTGTTAGTGGCATTGAAAACAACAGAGGATGAAAATAACATGACAATGGAGTTCAAATTCTGTGCTCTGTGCCAAGCTCCTTCTAAAAACAGGTGCAGGGTTTTTCTCTGAGACTTAAAGGAGGAGGAGCACTCCTGTCACTACCTCCCACTAATCTATAGCTGCTATCCTAGCTTCAGAGCTGAGCTAGCACTCATGAGTTACGTGCAGTGTGAAGGGTCGACAAGAGTCTCTTGTCTGCCAGCCTCCCTGTTCTGCACCCAAGCACTATACTTGCACACTCCACTACTGGATTGCTTTTGCAGGCTCCAGCCATTCTGTGTGCCCCTGTGCCATAAAATGCATAAGTTCTATGTCCAGCATGCTACATGCCCACTAAGGAAGTGGGGGAAGGATTCCCCACTAGGATTTTCCACAGATGTAAGCAAGAAAAAAAGGGAATATTTGGTAGTTTGTTGGTATATTTTCTGTTTTGTTCAGCTTTGCTGTATACAGAAGAGGCAGTCTTGAGAAACTTACCAATTAGTCTTTCTTCCTTGAGTTTCAGAGAACATATTTCAATGTTTTGACTAGCTGCTCTGGAATCTTCAAATGAGAGAACACTTACTCATACCATTAAATATAGCAGTAGATGGGTATTTTAAAAATTGCCCTAGGGTCATGAGAGAGCCAATATATTTGCAGAATGTTTCCTTATCGGCAGAAGAACTCAGCAGTTTCTGTTGCTGTTTCTCTCCAAAAGCAGCCTCAGCAACTTCTGCAAGGTTGTCCTGAAGCTCAGATTCACATCTGGGTACAAAACTTGCTCATCAGAGCACAGTCCCTTTGGTGGATGTGTGAAATATAATCTTGTAGATGTCAGTTCTCAGGTATATTTGAGAAAGATACACGTGGAAATTAAAATATAAAAGGGACAGGGGAGGCTTCCTTGCAGTGACCACAATAAGTTTGCTAAAG
>NW_020704625.1:2075-4991 GCF_002925995.2 Terrapene triunguis | reverse complement strand
GCAGCAGTGGCAACGATGCAGAGCTCTCCAGCAGAGATGGCCGTGCAATCCAATAGAAAGAGGGCCCCAGCATGGACGGATCGGGAAGTCTTGGATCTCATCGCTGTGTGGGGAGATGAGTCCGTGCTTTCCGAGCTGCGCTCCAAAAGACGGAATGCAAAGATCTATGAGAAGATCTCTAAAGCCATGGCAGAGAGAGGCTACAGCCGGGATGCAACGCAGTGCCGCGTGAAAATCAAGGAGCTGAGACAAGGCTACCAGAAGACCAAAGAGGCAAACGGACGCTCTGGATCCCAGCCCCACACATCCCGTTTCTACGAGGCACTGCATTCCATCCTAGGTGCGGCCGCCACCACTACCCCACCAGTGACCGTGGACTCTGAGGATGGGATATTGTCCGCGACCGGTTCCTCAGCGGACGGGGAAGAGGAGGAAGGAGATGAGGAGGACGAGGCAGTAGACAGCGCTTACAACGCTGATTTGCCCGACAGCCAGGAGCTCTTCATCACCCTGACAGAGATCCCCTACCAACCCTCCCCAGCCGTTACCCCAGACACAGATTCAGGGGAAGGATCAAGCTGTAAGTGTTTTAAATATCTAAATATTTATTTACAACATAACTGGCGTATTTAAAATATTAACATTAGCTAAAGTGCTTTAAAACATGTAAACATTTATTTGCAACAAAACAGGAAGATTGAAAATATTAACAGTGGGTAAAGTGCTTAAAAACATGTAAACAGGAAAGTCAAACAAAAGGGGAATCAGTGCAAAGTGTATCATGATTACTCCGTCTTTGGGCGCCTCAATATATAGTCCGAACCATTTTAAAAAAATCTCACAATGTCCGCTTCATGATTATAGTGCCCAAAACCCTGCAGTCATTTGTCCCTCCAAGGGCACCTAAGCCAAGAACTGGTCAATGTAACCGGGGATCGAGGCGACATCCTCCGGGGAGAACTCCTCATACACCTCCTGCAGGTGTTTTTCAAGCCTCATCAGCAGGTTCCTGGGCAGGGACAGCTTATTAGGCCCCCCGTGGTAGGACACGTTTCCCTGCCACAACGCCAGCAGGTACTCCGGGATCATGGCCTTGCACAGCAGTGCAGCAAATGGCCCCGGTTTCTGCAGGCTGTCCCGGAGCATCTTCTCCTTCTGGCTCTCGGAGACCTTCAGGAGGGTGATGTCAGGCATGACTCCCTGCTGTGAATTAGGTAGGGGAAAGTTAGTATTGGGACTGCTTGCTCGTCCCTTTACAGAACTGCAACCGCCGGTTTACAGCCACGCGGTTTACAGCCGCGAGGGGGTGGGACAGGGCCAGAGTTCATGCTTGCAGGATTGCTGCCAGCAGAGACTCGCATTGCTTTCTATGTGAAAGGAGGCCAGTGCCACTCTTAAAGTTTTAAGCGGCCACAAGTCTACGGCTTACCATGTTTGCCATCTAGACAAAGTCCGGTGTCCTGCCCTGCTCCTCAGCTCGCCACAGCAAGACCGCAGGCACTGTAGGCGAGGGCCGAAAATTCGACCTTGTCCTCAGTGCGCGTGTGATAGGTGCTCTGCATGGTCTTGTTCACGGAGCAAGACTATGTTCTCTGTTCACAGATACATTGATCTGTCTCAGGAATTCACTCCCTTTTTCCAATTCCCACAGCCACATCTGCCCAGAGGCTAGCGCACATTAGGAGGAGGAAGAAGAGGACACGGGAAGACATGTTTGCTGAACTAATGGAATGCTCCCGAGCACAGGCAGCCCAGCAGACACAGTGGAGGGAGAACTTGTCCCAAATGCACCGGGCAAACATGGAACGGGAGGAGAGGTGGCGACAGGAGGACAGGCAGGCTACTCAAACGCTGCTTGGACTAATGAGGGAGCAAACGGACACGCTCCGCCGCCTTGTGGATGTTCTGCAGGACCGGAGGCAGGAGGAGAGAGCCCCGCTGCAGTCTCTCTGTAACTGCCCTGCCCCGCCACCAAGTCCCATACCCCCCTCACCCAAAGTCCAAACACGGAGGGGTGGAAGGGGCCGTGAAAAATTTCACTCCACCCCTGCGGACTGCTCTACCACTAGAAGGCTCTCATTCCCCAAAATTTGAAAAGTCCTTTCCTACCCGCCTCACACAAGACCCCGTCCAAGTTTCACCCCCCCGTTCCATGTGCTGTTGTTAATAAAGAATACGTTTCTGTTCATTTCTGTTTCCATCCTCTTCTTTTGGAGGGGAGTCTGTCTGAAGGGGGGGGGAAGGGGCTTGGTCATTGATCAGGACAGTCACCTTTAGCAGGGGGCAGGTGCAGCAGCAGGGCACATATACAGTGCAGTGACTAGTTATCCTGGTTAGTCTGGGAGGTGGTTTTCATGTTTTGTGTGGTGGGGGCGGTGGTGTTGCTCTCTGACTTGGTGGCGGGGGAGGGCAGTTACAGATCTTATGCAGCGGTCCTTACCCTGCATCACAGAGCCGCGCAGCAGGGGATCTGTAACCCTCCTCCCCCTGCAAGACAGTCACATAGCCGACACATACACGCAGTCCCGGCCAGGAGGGCTGGCAGGCTCCGTTGAAACAACCAGTCCACCACCGCAGAGCCTGTCATTCCTGGAGTTTAGAAGCATCATTTGCATCACAACCCTAAACCCGCCCCCCGCCACAGTCTGCGTCCCAGGTTTAAAACATTCCCGCGAAAACAGTAATAAAGACAACGGTGTCCATGAACAAAACAGAACAGATTTTATTTTTTGGGAAGGGGGCGAAGGGGGTATGTAAGTGGAGAGGATAGTCGACGGCAACTGGGTAAAGAAACGGGGGCAAGTTCTGCCTCTGTGTCCACAAACTTAAAAGTCACTGGGTACCCTGCTCAGCCTTGAAACTGGCTTTCAAAGCCTCCCGGATGCACAGCGCGTCCCGCTGGGCTCTTCTAATCGC
>NW_020704625.1:0-1975 GCF_002925995.2 Terrapene triunguis | reverse complement strand
CCCGGCCAGGAGGGCTGGCAGGCTCCGTTGAAACAACCAGTCCACCATCGCGGAGCCTGTCATTCCTGGAGTTTAGAAGCATCATTTGCATCACAACCCTAAACCCGCTCCCCGCCACAGTCTGCGTCCCAGGTTTAAAACATTCCCGTGAAAACAGTAATAAAGACAACGGTGTCCATGAACAAAACAGAACAGATTTTATTTTTTGGGAAGGGGGTGAAGGGGGTATGTAATTGGAGAGGATAGTCGACGGCAACTGGGTAAAGAAACGGGGGCAAGTTCAGCTTCTGTGTCCACAAACTTAAAAGTCAATGGGTACCCTGCTCAGCCTTGAAACTGGCTTTCAAAGCCTCCCGGATGCACAGCGCGTCCCGCTGGGCTCTTCTAATCGCCCGGCTGTCTGGCTGGGCGTAATCAGCAGCCAGGCTATTTGCCTCAACCTCCCACCCCGCCATAAAGGTCTCCCCCTTGCTCTCACACAGATTGTGGAGCACACAGCAAGCTGCAATAACGATGGGGATATTGGTTTCGCTGAGATCACAGCGAGTGAGTAAGCTTCTCCATCTCCCTTTGAGACGGCCAAAAGCACACTCCACCACCATTCTGCACTTGCTCAGCCGGTAGTTGAACAGTTCTTTTTCTGTGTCCAGGGCGCCAGTATAGGGCTTCATGAGCCAGGGCATTAGCGGGTAGGCTGGGTCCCCGAGGATCACTGTAGGCATCTCCACATCCCCAACAGTTATCTTGTGGTCCGGGAAGTAAATACCTTCCTGCAGCCGTCTAAACAGACCAGAGTTCCTGAACACGCGAGCGTCATGAACCTTGCCCGGCCATCCGACGTAGATGTTTGTAAACCGTCCCCGATGGTCCACCAGTGCTTGCAGCACCATTGAAAAGTACCCCTTTCTATTGATGTACTGGCTGGCCTGGTGGCCCGGTCCCAGGATAGGGATGTGAGTCCCATCTATAGCCCCACCGCAGTTTGGGAATCCCATCGCGGCGAAGCCATCTATGATGACCTGCGCGTTTCCCAGGGTCACTACCTTTGACAGCAGTACCTTGACGATTGCCTTGGCTACTTGCATGACAACAACCCCCACGGTAGATTTGCCCACGCCAAAGTGGTTCGCGACTGACCGGTAGCTGTCCGGCGTTGCAAGCTTCCAGAGGGCTATGGCCACTCGCTTCTGGACAGTCAGGGCTGCTCGCATGCGGGTGTCCTTGCGCTTCAGGGCAGGGGACAGCAACTCACAAAGTTCCAGGAAAGTCCCCTTCCGCATGCGAAAGTTTCGCAGCCACTGGGATTCATCCCAGACCTGAAGCACTATGCGGTCCCACCAGTCCGTGCTTGTTTCCCGGGCCCAGAATCGCCGTTCAACAAAATCCACATGCCCCATTGCCACCGTGATGTCCTGGGCGCTGGGGCTCGTGGTTTCTGACAGCTCTGTGCTACTCTCCGACTTCAGGCCCTCACGGCGGTGCCGTAGCCTCCTCGCCTGATTTCTCTGCATCTGCCTGTGGGAAAGGTGTATGATAAGGTGCGAGGCGTTGAGAACGGCCACAACTGCAGCGATGGTCGCAGCGGGATCCATGATCGCAGTGCTGTGGCGTCCGCGCTGTCACTGATCAAAAAGTGCGCGAACTGATTTCCCGCCGGCGCTTTCAGGGAGGGAGGCAGGGCGGTAGTGACTGACGGATGACGACAGTTACCCAAAAGCACCCTCGCCACATTTTTTTACCCAGAAGGCATTGGGGGCTCGACCCAGAATTCCAATGGGCAGCGGGGACTGCGGGAACTGTGGGATAGCTGCCCACAGTGCACTGCTTCCAATGTCGACGCTTTCCCTGGTAGTGTGGACTGACAAAGTCGAATTACTGTCCTTAGTGTAGACACACACGTTCGACTTTCTAATATCGATTGCACATATTCGATTTAACTAAAATCGAACTACTCTCGTAGTGTAGACATACCCTT
>NW_020704624.1:0-2354 GCF_002925995.2 Terrapene triunguis | reverse complement strand
GGAGCAAGTCATGCTGCTTATATAGTAAAACAGTTCACAAAGTATTGGTTTGTATAGATAACATCCAAAATGTAACTTAGACAAAATCACGCCATAGCAGAATACAGTATATTGTTTCTCCAGAGTAAAGAATCCCAATTTCATTTTGAGAATCCAGTTTCTGTTTTATATATATACACATGTACATGTATGTATACATATATTATACACCTCTACCCCGATATAATGCTGTCCTCGGGAGCCAAAAAATCTTACCACGTTATAGGTGAAACAGTGTTATATCGAACTTGCTTTGATCCGCCGGAGTGCACAGCCCCGCCCCCCCGGAACGCTGCTTTACCGCGTTATATCCGAATTCGTGTTATATTGGGTCACGTTATATCAGAGTAGAGGTGTATATAGAGACACACACAATATATATTTATATATATTTAAAAAAAAAAAAACCAGGAAATTAGACAGTTGTTAATTCACTGATTGAACCACTGAGGTGTTGCCCTTGTACAACCCCAGTTCAAACTTTCACTAAACAAAATGGAAAGTGATTCAAATCAAAACAGGAGACTACAGAAGAGACAGAGCTACATTTATGCCCCTGGTTTCCTTATTTGTACTGACAGCAACCAAATTAAAATCAGTCCGTTTGTAGCAGAATGTGTGACAAGAAAGGTAATCAGTTTAATTTGTAAAAGTTGAACTTTTCATTACTCACCCCTAGGAAACCTTAAAACATTTTGCACCCCATTTTCAAATTAATATACCAGCCTTTAAATGACTGCACAATCATCTATGCTCACAAGAGAAAGAATCTGTGCACAAACGCAGCACTTACACTAATGAACTAGCAGGTCTGGAAAGAAAAAAATCTATTTCAATACACATTTTGGGTTTTTTATGGGCATCTGTGACTAAGATGCAAATCTGGGGTCACAATTCAAGAGGTAATTACTGGAAGTTTGTCACTATGAACCTAGGCTAAATCCCATTTAAGTCAATGGGAGCCTTTTCTATTTGGATCAAGCCCTATATTGGTGTCTTATAGACAATGCAATCTCAGAATAAGGGATTTAATAAATGTAAAGCATGTAATTTGCATGCAACTGCATAGAAGAGAACACTGGGTTTTATACTTCAGTTTTATTTCCTTTTTTTCCTCTAAGCTAAACTCCACCATCACATATTCCTTAAACATTAGATGTGTAGATTCCATTAAAAAAAGCTGTTAAAAGTTGACATTCCTGTATTGCTGCACATGTTGCTGTATATTACAGGCCATAAACACTGTCACAACAGAGCATTCTGTGTCAATCATGAACTTTAATTCAATCACTAGCTAACTCAGACATGTCACATATGTTAAATACAATGGTTTAAAATGACTCCAGGACATAGTACCAATTTATATTCCTCAGCTTTACTGTGTTTGTGACATACCAGGCCTGACATATCATTGAACAACAAAGCTAATAATAAAAATTGCATGTGAAATATTATAGCATCGGGTACCTTGACTGCCAAAGCAAACGTTTTCATGCAGAGATTAGAAAGACACATTTTTAACAAATCAAATGCTTTCATGTTTATTCCAATTTTATATATATATAAAAAGACAAAGTTAATGTCAAGCTAATGTGAAATCAAAATGATGTTCAGGACAAACAACATATCTGATATAGAATTATAGTGTTACCATTCACAACATTATTATTAAGGGTCAGTGTTTTAATTAAAACACTATTTACAAGGGCTTATAATTAGGCAGTAAAAATGCTCCTAGTTCTCTCTCACTAGCAAATGTTTTTACCAACTTTAGAATTTAACACTCAATTTAGTCTGTTCTAAATGATGAGTGTCTACAGAAAAAATATAAATTGAAAAGGGCCTCAATTAAATATGGCAAGCAGTTAGTCAATTTCCCCATGACATGCAATGCATGTACAGTATTCACTTTTGGCAGCAGATTCCACAAACAGCCACAATGAACATAAACTACCGTACATTTTTCTCCAGCCCTAAATCGTGTCTGTATTAACAGACTGGAATGGATCCAATGGATAGGAGTTACACTATCATAGACTAATAATGAAAAAAATAACTTCTAAAAACAAAATAGGAGCAGGGATTTAATCCAGTGATACAAAGAGATACGTCAGACTCAGTTCTAGTTACTGAATACATAACATCTTGTGTATTATTTCACAGAACTTTCTGATTACATATTTATCAGAGAGCCTTAAAATAAGCAGCAGCAGTCTTGAATTAATATATTCCATTTATATCTTTCAGTAACTTTAAATATCTCTTGAATAGGGTGACCAGATAGCAACTGTGAAAAAACAGGATGGGGGTGAGAA
>NW_020704623.1:0-2814 GCF_002925995.2 Terrapene triunguis | reverse complement strand
GGAGCAAGTCATGCTGCTTATATAGTAAAACAGTTCACAAAGTATTGATTTGTATAGATAACATCCAAAATGTAACTTAGACAAAATCACACCATAGCAGAATACAGTATATTGTTTCTCCAGAGTAAAGAATCCCAATTTCATTTTGAGAATCCAGTTTCTGTTTTATATATATACACATGTACATGTATGTATACATATATTATACACCTCTACCCCGATATAATGCTGTCCTCGGGAGCCAAAACCTCTTACCACATTATAGGTGAAACAGTGTTATATCGAACTTGCTTTGATCCGCCGGAGTGCGCATCCCCGCCCCCCCGGAGTGCTGCTTTACCGCGTTATATCCGAATTCGTGTTATATGGGGTCACGTTATATCAGGGTAGAGGTGTATATAGAGACACTCACAATATATATTTATATATATTTAAAAAAAACAAACAGGAAATTAGACAGTTGTTAATTCACTGATTGAACCACTGAGGTGTTGCCCTTGTACAACCCCAGTTCAAACTTTCACTAAACAAAATGGAAAGTGATTCAAATCAAAACAGGAGACTACATTTATGCTCCTGGTTTCCTTATTTGTACTGACAGCAACCAAATTAAAATCAGTCAGTTTGTAGCAGAATGTGTGACAAGAAAGGTAATCAGTTTAATTTGTAAAAGTTGAACTTTTCATTACTCACCCCTAGGAAACCTTAAAACATTTTGCACCCCATTTTCAAATTAATATTAATATACCAGCCTTTAAATCACTGCACAATCATCTATGCTCACAAGAGAAAGAATCTGTGCACAAACGCAGCACTTACACTAATGAACTAGGAGGTCTGGAAAGAAAAAAATCTATTTCAATACACATTCTGGGTTTTTTATGGGCATCTGTGACTAAGATGCAAATCTGGGATCACAATTCAAGAGGTAATTACTGGAAGTTTGTCACTATGAACCTAGGCTAAATCCCATTTAAGTCAACGGGAGCCTTTTCTATTTGGATCAAGCCCTATATTGGTGTCTTATAGACAATGCAATCTCAGAATAAGGGATTTAATAAATGTAAAGCATGTAATTTGCATGCAACTGCATAGAAGAGAACACTGGTTTTTATACTTCAGTTTTATTTCCTTTTTTTCCTCTAAGTTAAACTACACCATCACATATTCCTTAAACATTAGATGTGTAGATTCCATTAAAAAAAGCTGTTAAAAGTTGACATTCCTGTATTGCTGCACATGTTGCTGTATATTACAGGCCATAAACACTGTCACAACAGAGCATTCTGTGTCAATCATGAACTTTAATTCAATCACTAGCTAACTCAGACATGTCACATATGTTAAATACAATGGTTTAAAATGACTCCAGGACATAGTACCAATTTATATTCCTCAGCTTTACTGTGCTTGTGACATACCAGGCCTGACATATCATTGAACAACAAAGCTAATAATAAAAATTGCATGTGAAATATTATAGCATCGGGTACCTTGACTGCCAAAGCAAACGTTTTCATGCAGAGATTAGAAAGACACATTTTTAACAAATCAAATGCTTTCATGTTTATTCCAATTTTATATATATATAAAAAGACAAAGTTAATGTCAAGCTAATGTGAAATCAAAATGATGTTCAGGACAAACAACATATCTGATATAGAATTATAGTGCCACCATTCACAACATTATTATTAAGGGTCAGTGTTTTAATTAAAACACTATTTACAAGGGCTTATAACTAGGCAGTAAAAATGCTCTTAGTTCTCTCTCACTAGCAAATGTTTTTACCAATTTTAGAATTTAACACTCAATTTAGTCTGTTCTAAATGATGAGTGTCTACAGAAAAAATATAAATTGAAAAGGGCCTCAATTAAATATGGCAAGCAGTTAGTCAATTTCCCCATGTCATGCAATGTATGTACAGTATTCACTTTTGGCAGCAGATTCCACAAACAGCCACAATGAACATAAACTACCGTACATTTTTCTCCAGCCCTAAATCGTGTCTGTATTAACAGACTGGAATGGATCCAATGGATAGGAGTTACACTATCATAGACTAATAATGAAAAAAATAACTTCTAAAAACAAAATAGGAGCAGGGATTTAATCCAGTGATACAAAGGGTATGTCTACACTACGGGATTAATCCGAATTTAGATAATTCGAATTTGGGAAACAGGTTGTATAAATTCGATTGTGTGCGGCCACACTAAGCACCTTAATTCGGTTTTTCACCACATTAATTCGGTGGTGTGCGGCCACACTACCCCATTAATTTAAACACAGTAATTCGGTGGTGTGCGGCCACACTAACCCTAATTCGAATTAACAAAATCGATTTAGGCGCTACTCCGCTCGTCGAGGTGGAGTACAGAAATCGATTTTAAGTGCCCTTTAATTCGAATTAACTGGCTCTGTAGTGTGGACGGGTGAAGGGTTAATTCGGATTAACGCAGCTAAATTCGAATTAAAGTCGTAGTGTAGACCAGGCCAAAGAGATATGTCAGACTCAGTTCTAGTTATTGAATACATAACATCTTGTGTATTATTTCACAGAACTTTCTGATTACATATTTATCAGAGAGCCTTTAAATAAGCAGCAGCAGTCTTGAATTAATATATTCCATTTATATCTTTCAGTAACTTTAAATATCTCTTGAATAGGGTGACCAGATAGCAACTGTGAAAAAACAGGATGGGGGTGAGGGGTAATAGGCGCCTATATAAGAAAAAGTCCCAAAAACCGGGACTGTCCCTATCAAAACAGGACATCTGGTCACCCTACTTTTGAATCACACTTTTTAAAT
>NW_020704622.1:0-1296 GCF_002925995.2 Terrapene triunguis | reverse complement strand
CTGCCCCCATTGGCGCCAATGGAGTGGCACCCATTTACACCAGCTGGTGCTCTGGCCGGGGGTCTTTGCCAGGCACTACCCTGCTCTGCTGACAGAGGATGCTGGAGCCTGGCTGGGATCTGGAAGCTACAGGTGTTTAAGGGTCTCTGCCCTTCGGCAGCTCCAACCCCCTCCTCTCCCCACAGCCTGACACACACACACACATCCACACACACACACACCCCGGGGAGCTGAGACAGCACAATCAGGGACAGGGCTATAACTGGGCTCAGGCCCGTGGTCCGCGCCCCCCCCCACTCACCGTATTCTCTTCACCACAAAGTAGATGGTGAGAAAGATGCTGAGGCAGCCAAAGAGGGTCCCAAAAACGATGGCAACGATTTCACCTGCCCAAGGAAGGAAAGGGGAGGGTAAGGGCTGCACTTGGGGAGGGGGCTCTCTGAGGCAAGAGTGCGAGCAGGGGAAGGAGTGACCCGGGGGGGAGGGAGGGTCCCGGTCATTCCCGGTGACAGCACATTCCAGTGGCTCCCAGCTGCACTTTCCTGGGTCCCCAGGCTTTTGCCCAGCTGAGAGTCACTGTTCCCCATTGCCGACAAGTGGCAGATGTGCTCTGCTGAGGACTGTGTTGGAATTGCATGCTATCCCTTTAAGAGAGAGGGGTGTAGGGGTGTGAAGGGGAAGGGGGCATTCCTGCTGGCAGTAGCAATTGGAGTCAGTCTGGACGGAGCCAGCTGGGGGGGGGGGGGTCGTTGTGCCTCAAGGAGCAGCCTGTTTTCTCTCTCTCTGTTTTGGGGTTCTTGCGTGTTATCCAAAGTCTCTGTGCGTCTGCCGTGAACATACACCATGGGCCCTTCCTAGCCCCACTATGCATAACAGAGAGGGCCATACCTGCAGAGTAGGCTGAGGGACCTGCAAGAGAAGAGAGAGGCAGATGTTGACGATCTCTAACGCCCCATATGGGCCTAGGCCAGGCTCGGGCCCTGTGGTAGATTCTGACAAACACGTGGCCTCCTGTCACCTCCCAGTTGTCATCCTGCTGCCACAGCATGGTGACAATGGGGCTAGAACTCAGACCCTCCTGATCCAAAAGCCCAGCCCACTGTCTCTATCGGAGGGTCCCCAGTCGCTGTGTGCAGTACAGGGCTCATGACATGCAGGTGAGCAGTTCTAATTCCCTCCAGCAGAGGGCAGCGGTGCCACACGGCCAGTTCATTAGCGTATTCTCCCGTGTGGCATAGTCTAGTCGAACGACTCCAGCCAGGAAGATAGAAGCCCTAATGCTACCACCAGCCCTTT
>NW_020704621.1:0-1280 GCF_002925995.2 Terrapene triunguis | reverse complement strand
TGGGGATCTGCCCCCATTGGCGCCAATGGAGTGACACCCATTTACACCAGCTGGGGCTCTGGCCGGGGGTCTTTGCCAGGCACTGCCCTGCTCTGCTGACAGAGGCTGCTGGAGCCTGGCTGGGATCTGGAAGCTACAGGTGTTTAAGGGTCTCTGCCCTTCAAAACACAGACACAGACACAGACACAGACACACACACACACCCCCCGACCGCTGAGACAGCACAATCAGGGACAGGGCTATAAGTGGGCTCAGGCCTGTGGTCCGCGCCCCCCCCCCCCACTCACCGTATTCTCTTCACCACAAAGTGGATGGTGAGAGAGATGCTGAGGCAGCCGAAGAGGGTCCCAAAAACGATGGCAACGATTTCACCTGCCCGAGGAAGAAAAGGGGAGGGTAAGGGCTGCGCTTGGGGAGGGGGCTCTCTGAGGCAAGAGTGCGAGCGGGGGATGGAGTGACCCGGGGGGGAGGGAGGGTCCCAGTCATTCCCGGTGACAGCACATTCCAGTGGCTCCCAGCTGCTCTTCCCTGGGTCCCCAGGCTTTTGCCCAGCTGAGAGTCACTGTTCCCCATTGCCGATGAGTGGCAGATGTGCTCTGCTGAGGACTGTTGGAATTGCATGCTATCCCTTTAAGAGAGAGGGGTGTAGGGGTGTGAAGGGGAGGGGGGCATTCCTGCTGGCAGTAGCAGTTGGAGTCAGTCTGGACGGAGCCAGCTTAGAGGGGGTGGGTCGTTGTGCCTCAAGGAGCAGCCTGTTTTCTCTCTCTCTGTTTTGGGGTTCTTGCGTGTTATCCAAAGTCTCTGTGCGTCTGCCGTGAACATACACCATGGGCCCTTCCTAGCCCCACTATGCATAACAGAGAGGGCCATACCTGCAGAGTAGGCTGAGGGACCTGCAAGAGAAGAGAGAGGCAGATGTTGACGATCTCTAACGCCCCATGTGGGCCCAGGCCAGGCTCGGGCCCTGTGGTAGATTCTGACAAACACGTGGCCTCCTGTCACCTCCCAGTTGTCATCCTGTTGCCACAGCATGGTGACAATGGAGCTAGAACTCAGACCCTCCTGATCCAAAAGCCCAGCCCACTGTCTCTATCGGAGGGTCCCCAGTCGCTGTGTGCAGTACAGGGCTCATGACATGCAGGTGAGCAGTTCTAATTCCCTCCAGCAGAGGGCAGCGGTGCCACACGGCCAGTTCATTAGCGTATTCTCCCGTGTGGCATAGTCTAGTCGAATGACTCCAGCCAGGAAGATAGAAGCCCTAATGCTACCACCAGCCCTTT
>NW_020704620.1:0-2751 GCF_002925995.2 Terrapene triunguis | reverse complement strand
AAATGCCAGTATTGAGCTTGCCTGTGCAATCTGAATTCTGGCCCTTAGTGTAATATGTGTTACGTTATGGTCTTCATTGTATGATATGCTATTTTTTCCTCAGGACCCCTGCCTCATTCAGTGCACAAGATGGACTGTGCTCAGTGAATAAACACAGCTATTCTATTTTCCTTTTTATTCTTTTAATGATATACAAGCTAAAATGCTTTCCCTGCCTAGTGGGGAAAGGACCTTGGTAAGCCCTACTGGTGGAGGCAATCAGTCTGTTTCTCAATTCTTCCCCACCTTCAGTTCAAGGAGGATCTTGAGGATGGCATACTAAGCAGACTTTTCTCCACTTTGGAGCCTGGCAGAAGTGAATCCTCCTGGTTCCCCATTAGCTCCCGCCCGCCTTTCCTACATAGCATCTCTGGTGGCAGGAGACACTGAGTACAAAGCATTACATCGGCATAGTCTGTGCCAAGACCAGGTATGAAGCCAGTTTTATATAATGGGAAAGGGGGACATGCTTTAACATCAAGCCAAGATAATGGTTTCCTTTTGTTGGGGACCAATTCCTTGGAGGGGTGGCTATGGAGACTAATCTGAATGGCCTTTGGCTTTAAGTCTCTTGTGGCCAGAGAGAAAAAAAAGATTTTATTGCTAAGTATAGAATGTTTTTGGTTATTGATATCATATGATATGTTTATGAAATAAGTTAAAAGTTGCAGACATTCATTTTATCCAGGAAATTGAGTGTAGAGTCCTTATTTTCAACCAAGCGTTGTAGAGAATAATTTAAACACATCTATGTAAAAACCATCTAGTAGATGTGATAGGAACCTGGACAAAAAACATAAAATAAGTACTGCTCGTTTGGGTGATTTTTTTTCCTTTAATTGCAATACAAGAAAGGGCTATTTGTATTTTCAGATCATCTTCTGTAAAGTACTGATAATATTAGACTGAAAAACAACAACAACTGGTCTAGATGAGAACTTGTGTTGGTAGAGTAAAAAAATAAGAATTTCTGGTTCTTTGAAAAACAGTTTTTACATCTGGATACCTAAAATGACAGATGAATAAATGGTACCATAAATGAATGTGACCTATAACTGCTAACTATAAATCATGACATCCTGCAACCCTGAATATTTTTCTGGACAGAAATAAAAATTGTGTACCTTTTCTGTTACAAGAAAACACAGTTATCTTTGTATGATACATCTTAACCTAGATTTCTGTAACTGGATTAGAATGTATGAAATTTGACAGTAAGTAAAGTGTTCTCATACATGGCAATACATGGAGTTGGAGGTTGTATTCATAGTCTAGCACTTGGGAAAAAACATTATGGTGCACCGCAGGAAAACTATTGATTTTACTTCTGATTCTGTGA
The DNA here is from genome assembly GCF_002925995.2 of Terrapene triunguis. NCBI lineage: Eukaryota > Metazoa > Chordata > Testudines > Emydidae > Terrapene > Terrapene triunguis. The sequence continues at coordinate 1,373 of NW_020704620.1, read as the reverse complement.
GGAAAAAGTAATGAGCAATAAAAAGGTGTTTTCTAAAGGGAGACATTTCATCTTAGCAACAGAACTGGAAGTATTGAAACCACATTTCCTCATCAACAGTGCAGTGCTCAGTATAATTAACATTGGAACTATATGTACATTAAATACCACTAGTAGTTCTTTGGGACAGTTGCATTTAAAAAAAAAAATCTTTGCTTTGGCTTGTGAGTCCATTTGTTTTGATTCTTCGTTGTAGAAACAGAGGAAGGAAGGAAAATTGTCTCAGAGCTGGGCTTTATTTCTAGCTCTGCTGTGGAGTTCCTGTATGACCTTGGATAAGTATTTAATATTTGTGCCTTGGTTCCCCAAATCTAAGATGGGGATAATACTTTAATGTTAGTTGGGTATGGTGAGGATACATTCATTAATGTTTGTGAAGGGCCTGCATATTATGAGCGATGGGGGTTAGGTAAGTAGATAGTCTAGTAAAGATTTAGTTTTTATTAAACTGCTCTTCATAAACAGCTCTTTATATATTTTAAAGAATACAGCATGGCATCACCAGAACTGAAACATTTTGGTTTACACTGAATTGAGGATTATTTTTCTTATTATAGAAGGCACTTTCCAATTAAGTGCATTGACTAGATGAATCAAATATCTTATCATATTAGAGAGTCTCTTATCTTGATAAGCGCTTCAGTGGTAATTCACAATTATAGTGGCTGGGGGATATGCTAGTACTGACCTCAGAGTTCAAAGTTGAATTTGAAGGTTTACTGACACAGTAACTCCCTCCTTTCATGTATTTATACCTGCTCCAGTATTTTCCACTCCATGCATCTAATGAAGTGGGTTCTAGTCCACAAAAGCATATGCCCAAATAAATGTGTTAGTGTCTAAGGTGCCACAAGGACTCCTCGTTTTTGCTGACATAGCACTACAGCTATCAAATTAACACATTTGGGATGAAAAACAATGTTTTGCTTTATTTTCTAATACTACTTGCATAAAAGTCAGCATGCTAAATGTAAGGGGACTGTTGCCCCCTTACTAACATTCAGTGGGGGTGTTTTGATTGGCTTGCTCCCAGTACTAAAAGGGGAAGGGTTGATGGCAAATCAGGAGCCTGAGACTGACAGTCCCCAGGAACAATGGGGAGAGGCCAATGCTCCAGATCAGCCTGATTGACAGGGCGGGCAGGCTAATCAGAGGGTCAGGAGGCCAGGGAGGTCCCGTCCTCCGTGTGAGCTGGAATTGCCTGGGTCAGACTGAGTGGGGCCGAGCTAAGGAGAAAGCAGGGGCCCAGGCTGAGCTGGAGAGCAGAGCTGTGCCAGATCCAGAGGGGCCAGAGACGCAGCCCAGGGAGAGCAGATCGTGTGCTGGGAGCAGAG
>NW_020704619.1:0-2751 GCF_002925995.2 Terrapene triunguis | reverse complement strand
AAATGCCAGTATTGAGCTTGCCTGTGCAATCTGAATTCTGGCCCTTAGTGTAATATGTGTTACGTTATGGTCTTCATTGTATGATATGCTATTTTTTCCTCAGGACCCCTGCCTCATTCAGTGCACAAGATGGACTGTGCTCAGTGAATAAACACAGCTATTCTATTTTCCTTTTTATTCTTTTAATGATATACAAGCTAAAATGCTTTCCCTGCCTAGTGGGGAAAGGACCTTGGTAAGCCCTACTGGTGGAGGCAATCAGTCTGTTTCTCAATTCTTCCCCACCTTCAGTTCAAGGAGGATCTTGAGGATGGCATACTAAGCAGACTTTTCTCCACTTTGGAGCCTGGCAGAAGTGAATCCTCCTGGTTCCCCATTAGCTCCCGCCCGCCTTTCCTACATAGCATCTCTGGTGGCAGGAGACACTGAGTACAAAGCATTACATCGGCATAGTCTGTGCCAAGACCAGGTATGAAGCCAGTTTTATATAATGGGAAAGGGGGACATGCTTTAACATCAAGCCAAGATAATGGTTTCCTTTTGTTGGGGACCAATTCCTTGGAGGGGTGGCTATGGAGACTAATCTGAATGGCCTTTGGCTTTAAGTCTCTTGTGGCCAGAGAGAAAAAAAAGATTTTATTGCTAAGTATAGAATGTTTTTGGTTATTGATATCATATGATATGTTTATGAAATAAGTTAAAAGTTGCAGACATTCATTTTATCCAGGAAATTGAGTGTAGAGTCCTTATTTTCAACCAAGCGTTGTAGAGAATAATTTAAACACATCTATGTAAAAACCATCTAGTAGATGTGATAGGAACCTGGACAAAAAACATAAAATAAGTACTGCTCGTTTGGGTGATTTTTTTTCCTTTAATTGCAATACAAGAAAGGGCTATTTGTATTTTCAGATCATCTTCTGTAAAGTACTGATAATATTAGACTGAAAAACAACAACAACTGGTCTAGATGAGAACTTGTGTTGGTAGAGTAAAAAAATAAGAATTTCTGGTTCTTTGAAAAACAGTTTTTACATCTGGATACCTAAAATGACAGATGAATAAATGGTACCATAAATGAATGTGACCTATAACTGCTAACTATAAATCATGACATCCTGCAACCCTGAATATTTTTCTGGACAGAAATAAAAATTGTGTACCTTTTCTGTTACAAGAAAACACAGTTATCTTTGTATGATACATCTTAACCTAGATTTCTGTAACTGGATTAGAATGTATGAAATTTGACAGTAAGTAAAGTGTTCTCATACATGGCAATACATGGAGTTGGAGGTTGTATTCATAGTCTAGCACTTGGGAAAAAACATTATGGTGCACCGCAGGAAAACTATTGATTTTACTTCTGATTCTGTGAGGAAAAAGTAATGAGCAATAAAAAGGTGTTTTCTAAAGGGAGACATTTCATCTTAGCAACAGAACTGGAAGTATTGAAACCACATTTCCTCATCAACAGTGCAGTGCTCAGTATAATTAACATTGGAACTATATGTACATTAAATACCACTAGTAGTTCTTTGGGACAGTTGCATTTAAAAAAAAAAATCTTTGCTTTGGCTTGTGAGTCCATTTGTTTTGATTCTTCGTTGTAGAAACAGAGGAAGGAAGGAAAATTGTCTCAGAGCTGGGCTTTATTTCTAGCTCTGCTGTGGAGTTCCTGTATGACCTTGGATAAGTATTTAATATTTGTGCCTTGGTTCCCCAAATCTAAGATGGGGATAATACTTTAATGTTAGTTGGGTATGGTGAGGATACATTCATTAATGTTTGTGAAGGGCCTGCATATTATGAGCGATGGGGGTTAGGTAAGTAGATAGTCTAGTAAAGATTTAGTTTTTATTAAACTGCTCTTCATAAACAGCTCTTTATATATTTTAAAGAATACAGCATGGCATCACCAGAACTGAAACATTTTGGTTTACACTGAATTGAGGATTATTTTTCTTATTATAGAAGGCACTTTCCAATTAAGTGCATTGACTAGATGAATCAAATATCTTATCATATTAGAGAGTCTCTTATCTTGATAAGCGCTTCAGTGGTAATTCACAATTATAGTGGCTGGGGGATATGCTAGTACTGACCTCAGAGTTCAAAGTTGAATTTGAAGGTTTACTGACACAGTAACTCCCTCCTTTCATGTATTTATACCTGCTCCAGTATTTTCCACTCCATGCATCTAATGAAGTGGGTTCTAGTCCACAAAAGCATATGCCCAAATAAATGTGTTAGTGTCTAAGGTGCCACAAGGACTCCTCGTTTTTGCTGACATAGCACTACAGCTATCAAATTAACACATTTGGGATGAAAAACAATGTTTTGCTTTATTTTCTAATACTACTTGCATAAAAGTCAGCATGCTAAATGTAAGGGGACTGTTGCCCCCTTACTAACATTCAGTGGGGGTGTTTTGATTGGCTTGCTCCCAGTACTAAAAGGGGAAGGGTTGATGGCAAATCAGGAGCCTGAGACTGACAGTCCCCAGGAACAATGGGGAGAGGCCAATGCTCCAGATCAGCCTGATTGACAGGGCGGGCAGGCTAATCAGAGGGTCAGGAGGCCAGGGAGGTCCCGTCCTCCGTGTGAGCTGGAATTGCCTGGGTCAGACTGAGTGGGGCCGAGCTAAGGAGAAAGCAGGGGCCCAGGCTGAGCTGGAGAGCAGAGCTGTGCCAGATCCAGAGGGGCCAGAGACGCAGCCCAGGGAGAGCAGATCGTGTGCTGGGAGCAGAG
>NW_020704618.1:0-3983 GCF_002925995.2 Terrapene triunguis | reverse complement strand
GGAGAGCAGATCGTGTGCTGGGAGCAGAGACGCAGCCACAGAGCCAGGTGTGGTGAGCAAGTGGGACCAGCCAAGGGGGGACCTTGGGCAAAGGGCCCAGCACAGAAAGACACCCCCAGACAAGGGCCCTTGCAGGCCAGACCAGGAGGGGGACCTTAACCCTACGGGGGGCTGACGCTGGGAAGAAGGGTCCCACCACTCAAAGCCCGGAGGTGTGTGGCCACCACCATTGCAAGTGTCCAACCCGCAGCATCCCTGCAGCACAGCCAGGGCCTGAGACGGAAATCTGGGACTAACAAGGAACAGACTGTGAAGTGCCCTGATGTCCAGAGACACTGTTTGTGATGTTCCCTGCCACAAAGCGGGATGATGTGTTTTCCTTTAACCCTTTCCCATTTTTCCTTATTCTTTTCTTTAGATTAATTGTTAAACAACTTGCATTTGTTTTAAATTGTATGGAATAATCAGTGGGTCAGGGAGGTGCCCAGTACAGAGAGAGTACCCCGGAGTGGGGACACCCTAGCCCCTGTCCTAGGTGACCACAGCAGGGTTGGGGGTCAAGCCCCCCAGGAATCCTGGGCCCAGCCTTGTTGGGGTTACGAGGACTCTGCCAGACAGGAGAGTGGAAGGGGAGTCCTCAAGGGCAGGGAGGCCTGTGGGTAAAGGAAGTGGGAGCGAGGACTCAGATCCTTTCGCTAGCCCACTTCACCGGGGTAGTGCAGAAGCCCGGAAAGTTCCCCACAATAGCGGGACCATTCCCCCGCTTACATAAAGACAACATTACAGTGTGTTCGCAAGCAGTGCTTCATTAATTGAAAAATATGCCTCAGCATGTATGTGGTAATTATGATTCCCCCCTCTCCCATTTCAAGTTATTTTTTCTCTTGCCATTTTCTTTTGTCCAGAAATGGTGAAGGGAAGCCTGGTCAACATAATTCTATGGTTCAAAAGTGGATTCTGCTGCATTACTCTGGGCAAAGAGTTCTGATAGATTCCAAATTTCTCTCATCCAAGCTAAATTGTGGACTTAACCAGTTTTTTCAAACCTCATCTATAAGTAGATCTTTTCTCCTTTTACCTCTTAGGGTCAATAAGAGATAAGAGAAAAATTGACTGAATGCTGTAATTTATACATTATATAATATTGCTACACCTTTGTTTTCTATCATTTATACTGCTGCATGTTGTATTGCAAGCAGGAGACTGGCAGTTGCTCATTGCTCTCTGCACCTTACTTGAGGACATAAGCAGGCCCTAATGCTACAAAGCATATTGGGATAGAAATTATATAAAAAGACATTGTGCAAAATAGGGCCAGCCCTGCAGACACTCTGTGTAGATGTTCTCTCCAATCAGAGTTGTGTGTGTGCAGAGCAGCTCCTCTAAAGATGCACTGGACTGTGAACTAATTTGCAGACCTTAAAACAAGACAAGAAAAAGCAAGTTTTTATTTCTGAAAATGCCTAAACAACAGTAACTGGAAAAAAAAACACATCAATATTTTCCATAAACATTTGTTTGAAGTGTTACTGTATATACTCTGCATGTTTGAGATACTCAAAACAAGTTCTATTCAAACAAGCTTAGAGGAGTTGTAACTCTCTGTCCTGGGTTGTGGTTGCCCTGTATCGCCCCCTGCTGGCCAAGTGTGGCACTGCCAGAACTCCCTGCCTCAGTTTCTCTCCCCAGGGTGGATCTCCTTGGCTTACCAGACACCAGTCTGTTCTGGAGATGTGGTTTAGCCCTCTAGCCAAGTCACAATCAAGCCTAAGCCTTCCTGGGTAGCAAACTGAAAGTCCCAACAAACAAAAAGGTTCTCTTCAGCTCACCCTCTAGGTCATATTCCAGCCCCTTTCTGCGCTATCTTTGAGAGTCTTTATGGATCTGGGATAGAGTGCCTAGCTCCCAGCCTGGTTTGCTGGAGTACCATTCCCAGCCCCTTCTGGGTTCCATTCCTTGCATCCTTCCCTGCTCCGGTATACAGCACTGGGACTGAAGCTGGTTTTCCTGAACTACCCTTTCCCCTTCAGACCCTAGCTTAGGGCCTTCCAGAGAAGCCTACCTGCTCCCTGTCATTCCAGCTCCAGACTGATCTCACTCTCAGTCCTTCTATAAGGTCCAGGCGTCCATTAATCTATCACCTGACATTCCTTAATCCCACCCCTGCAGGCTCGGAAACAACTAATTAATTATGGCACAGGTGTGTCTGACCCCATTTCTCCTGAAAGGGACCAGTCACTCCATGATATTCTTCAGGAGCAATACATAAAAGACCCATGCCAAAATAAAAAAGGGCCACACAAAAATATGTCCTAGTAGTTAATTGAAAAAAGCATTGCTTTCAAAACGGATATCTGAAAACAAACCGATTTACAGATTTAGTGCAAAAGGGTCCCCCAACCCAACCCAACCCACTGCTTCCATTAGTGACACAGCTGGCTCATGCTAGCTGAGAGTGCATGGCAGTGGAAACTGCATCATGTCAGGCTCCTTTTTTCCCCTCTTAACCCTAAACCCTGTTGTGACAATTGGTCTATAACTTTGGCCTACTTAGGAGTTTACTAGGGAAAGTAGGTCAAGGTATTTTCAATAAAGAATGTTGAAGGTGGAAGAAAACCAGACAGAAAAACTGAATTAGTGCAAACAAAAAGGACCTATTGATATGGCTGAAAGACAATGTTGAGAATGAACTTAATAAATAAGAGAATGTGGGAAGTTATCTATGCCAAATTTGGGCCTGTGGAAATGGATTTAATTGGTGAACAAAATAATGAGGGGATGAACTATGTCCCCTCCTTTTGGAGGACTTAAAAGGAGATTTTGAGAAAACATCATGGCTTCCCAGCTCATCTCATCTTCTTCAACCCCCCAGACAGAAGGAACGGACCAGACCAAAGGATTTTCTTCCCAAGAAGAAGACTAGTAGGCCCTGCTGTTGTTTAAGGAACTTTGTTTTCACTTGAGAGTCCTAAAAGTCACCATATCATGACATCCAGTTCTCAGTCCATCAATGGGGATACAGTAACTCCTCACTTAAAGTCTTCCCGGTTAACGTTATGTTTTAAAAAAATAAATTAATGGAGATATCCTATCTCCTAAAACTGGAAGGGACCTTGAAGGTCATTGAGTCTAGCCTGCTGCCCTCACTAGCAGGACCAAGTACTGATTTTGCCCCAGATCCCTAAGTGGCCCCTCAAGGATTGAACTCACAACCCTGGGTTTAGCAGCCCAATGCTCAAACCACTGAGCTATCCCTCCCCCCAGGATCAATTTAGTTGCTGATCAAATAGGGAACATGCTTGTTTAAAGTTGTGCAATGCTCCCTTATAACGTCGTTTGGCAGCCACCTGCTTTGTCCACTGCTTGAAGGAAAAGAAGCCGGTTTCAGCTAGCTGGTGGGGGCTCGGGACCAGGGTGGACCGGCAGCCCCCCTATCAGCTCCCCGCTCCCCTAAGTTCCCTGTGCAGCAGCCGCCCAGCAGGCTATCAATTGCCGGCAGTTCAGCTGTCCCTCCCCACTCTGTGCTGCTCCTGCCCTCTGCCTTGGAGCTGCACCCCAAGCCTCCTGCTTGCTGTGCGGGGTGAAGAAGGCGGCTAATGTCAGGGTGTCCCCCTCCCCCTTGCTCCTGCACCTCGCTTACCCCATCTCCATAGAGCAGGGGGGACACACAACAGGGCTCAGGATGGACGGAGCTTCTTGGCAGCAGCTGCATCTCAGCTTGCTGATGAACTTAACAAGGCAGTGTACATAGAGTGGGGTCAGTGTACTTAAAGGGGAAATGCACATCTCTCACACACACACACACACGGTGTGTGTCTGTCTGCCATGCTGTCTCCCTCCCTCCATTCGTGCTGCCTTGTAGAGTGTGAGGCTACATTAACAACAATGTGATAATGCTTGAGGGCTCAGCCGAATGCTAGGTCATCATTTAGCAGCAAGGCATTCCCTGGGAAATCTCACCCTCTGACTCCACCACCTCAACC
>NW_020704617.1:0-7013 GCF_002925995.2 Terrapene triunguis | reverse complement strand
AAATGCCAGTATTGAGCTTGCCTGTGCAATCTGAATTCTGGCCCTTAATGTAATGTGTTACGTTATGGTCTTCATTGTATGATATGCTATTTTTTCCTCAGGACCCCTGCCTCATTCAGTGCACAAGATGGACTGTGCTCAGTGAATAACACAGCTATTCTATTTTCCTTTTTATTCTTTTAATGATATAAAAGCTAAAATGCTTTCCCTGCCTAGTGGGGAAAGGACCTTGGTAAGCCCTACTGGTGGAGGCAATCAGTCTGTTTCTCAATTCTTCCCCACCTTCAGTTCAAGGAGGATCTTGAGAATGGCATACTAAGCAGACTTTTCTCCACTTTGGAGCCTGGCAGAAGTGAATCCTCCTGGTTCCCCATTAGCTCCCGCCCGCCTTTCCTACATAGCATCTCTGGTGGCAGGAGACACTGAGTACAAAGCATTACATCGGCATAGTCTGTGCCAAGACCAGGTATGAAGCCAGTTTTATATAATGGGAAAGGGGGACATGCTTTAACATCAAGCCAAGATAATGGTTTCCTTTTGTTGGGGACCAATTCCTTGGAGGGGTGGCTATGGGGACTAATCTGAATGGCCTTTGGCTTTAAGTCTCTTGTGGCCAGAGAGAGAAAAAAAGATTTTATTGCTAAGTATAGAATGTTTTTGGTTATTGATATCATATGATATGTTTATGGAATAAGTTAAAAGTTGCAGACATTCATTTTATCCAGGAAATTGAGTGTAGAGTCCTTATTTTCAACCAAGCGTTGTAGAGAATAATTTAAACACATCTATGTGTAAAAACCATCTAGTAGATGTGATAGGAACCTGGACAAAAAACATAAAATAAGTACTGCTCTTTTGGGTGATATTTTTTTCCCTTAATTGCAATACAAGAAAGGGCTATTTGTATTTTCAGATCTTCTGTAAAGTACTGATAATATAGACTGAAAAACAACAACAACTGGTCTAGATGAGAACTTGTGTTGGTAGAGTAAAAAAATAGGAATTTCTGGTTCCTTGAAAAACAGCTTTTACATCTGGATACCTAAAATGACAGATGAATAAATGGTACCATAAATGAATGTGACATATAACTGCTAACTATAAATCATGACATCCTGCAACCCTGAATATTTTTCTGGACAGAAATAAAAATCGTGTACCTTTTCTGTTACTAGAAAACAGTTATCTTTGTATGATACGTCTTAACCTAGATTTCTGTAACTGTATTAGAATGTATGAAATTTGACAGTAAGTAAAGTGTTCTCATACATGGCAATACATGGAGTTGGAGGTTGTATTCATAGTCTAGCACTTGGGAAAAAACATTATGGTGCACCGCAGGAAAACTATTGATTTTACTTCTGATTCTGAACAGTCTGTGAGGAAAAAGTAATGAGCAATAAAAAGATGTTTTCTAAAGGGAGACATTTCATCTTAGCAACAGAACTGGAAGTATTGAAACCACATTTCCTCATCAACAGTGCAGTGTTCAGTATAATTAACATTGGAACTATATGTACATTAAATACCACTAGTAGTTCTTTGGGACAGTTGCATTTAAAAAAAAAAAAATCTTTGCTTTGGCTTGTGAGTCCATTTGTTTTGATTCTTCGTTGTAGAAACAGAGGAAGGAAGGAAAATTGTCTCAGAGCTGGGCTTTATTTCTAGCTCTGCTGTGGAGTTCCTGTATGACCTTGGATAAGTTATTTAATATTTGTGCCTTGGTTCCCCAAATCTAAGATGGGGATAATACTTTAATGTTAGTTGGGTATGGTGAGTGTAAGCAGAGTCAGGATGAGCTCTACCCTGACATCTGGTGGTGAATTATGGCGAGTGTGGAAAAGAACTCCAGGGGCTGATCTTATTTGCATAGGCACACCCACTCGCCTGGCAGGAAACACAGCAACTGAAAGTGGTTACTTTGGCTGGTGTGGGATTCCCCAGTTTCTCTATTATTGGGGCAGGAAGAATAAAGTTTTGTTACCCTGATTCTGTGAATCAAGGCCAGTGGAACTGTTGTATGACAGAAGGACTGAGTGAGTCCTTCACCATTACCTAAGTAGCACTTGCTTGACAAGGGGCATGGGTTACAAAACCCAGTGAATTGAGAGGATGGGGACAGGTATTTGTACCTGATGGTATGGGCCCCCCTCTGAGGGTCCGAAACACCAATTGCACCACCTCCTCTCTCCACTGTGGAATGTCAGAGCTAACTTTGATTCCCTTAGGAGTCTAGTTACAGGCTGCTGAGCTGAATTCACTTTGGGCCAATGGTGCACCAGCACTGGGGCTCCCCTACTATACTATGAGCTGAAATCGCTAAGAGCTGAAATCACAAAAGAGCTGATGTTATTAAGAGCTGAAATCACTGAGGCTATGTTAACTAGTGGGGGAGCCTGAAGCTATATTGCTCAGCAGCTGGTGGAGCAATTTGTGGGGACGACTGGAGGAGCAGCGAGCGGCGTGGAGCCTTGCGGGGCCGGTTGGAGTGGCCCAAGGAACGGCAAGCGGAGCTGTTTGTGGGGACGGCTGGAACGGCTCACAGGTCGATGAGTGGAGCGGAGCGGAGCAGCTTGTAGAGCGGAGCAGTTCGCGGGATGGCAGGAAAGTGGACTGGCTCGTGGTAAAGGCTGTGGCGGAACCCCCACGGAGAAACAGACGGCTGGCCGGCCTCGGATCACGTAAGGTGCCCCTTAACACCCTGCGTGCCCCCCCCCCTTTACTCTGGGGCTGCACTGACCAGGGGCAGAGACTTTGGGGGTTGTTGGACTTTTGGGACTTTGGGTGGTTGCTGGACCCCAGAGACTTTGGGGATGTTGGACTTTGGGGACTCTGGGTGATTTTTGGGTTGCTGGATTCAAGAACCAAAGGGAAAGGACACAGCCCAATTTGCTGGGGTGGGTTTTGCTCATGGTTTGTGTTATGAATCCTGTTTGTGGTGTTTTTCCAATTTTATGCTGATGTCGTTTACCTCATGTCATTAAACATTTTCTGCTACACTCAGACTCCGTGCTTGCGAGAGGGGAAGTATTGCCTCTTAGAGGTACCCAGGGGGGTGGTATGTAATTGTCCCAGGTCACTGGGTGGGGGCTCGAGCCGGTTTTGCATTGTGTTATTGAAACGGAACCCCTAGATACAGAACCCGGCCCTTGTTGCTGCCAACTTAGATGGGCAGAAGGGTTACATGAGGATACATTCATTAATGTTTGTGAAGGGCCTGCATATTATGAGCAATGGGGGTTAGGTAAGTAGATAGTCTAGTAAAGATTTAGTTTTTATTAAACTGCTCTTCATAAACAGCTCTTTATATATTTTAAAGAATACAGCATGGCATCACCAGAACTGAAACATCTTTTGGTTTACACTGAATTGAGGATTATTTTTCTTATTATAGAAGGCACTTTCCAATTAAGTGCCTTGACTAGATAAGATATTTGATTCATCATATTAGAGAGTCTCTTATCTCGATAAGCGCTTCAGTGGTAATTCACAATTATAGTGGCTGGGGGATATGCTAGTACTGACCTCAGAGTTCAAAGTTGAATTTGAAGGTTTACTGACACAGTAACTCCCTCCTTTCATGTATTTATACCTGCTCCAGTATTTTCCACTCCATGCATCTAATGAAGTGGGTTCTAGTCCACAAAAGCATATGCCCAAATAAATGTGTTAGTGTCTAAGGTGCCACAAGGACTCCTCGTTTTTGCTGACATAGCACTACAGCTATCAAATTAACACATTTGGGATGAAAAACAATGTTTTGCTTTATTTTCTAATACTACTTGCATAAAAGTCAGCATGCTAAAGACAACATTACAGTGTGTTCGCAAGCAGTGCTTCATTAATTGAAAAATATGCCTCAGCATGTATGTGGTAATTATGATTCCCCCCTCTCCCATTTCAAGTTATTTTTTCTCTTGCCATTTTCCTTTGTCCAGAAATGGTGAAGGGAAGCCAGGTCAACATAATTCTATGGTTCAAAAGTGGATTCTGCTGCATTACTCTGGGCAAAGAGTTCTGATGGATGAGAGAAATTTTGAATCTAAGCTAAATTGTGGACTTAACCAGTTTTTTCAAACCTCATCTATAAGTAGATCTTTTCTCCCTTTACCTCTTAGGGTCAATAAGAGATAAGAGAAAAATTGACTGAATGCTGTAATTTATACATTATATAATATTGCTACACCTTTGTTTTCTATCATTTATACTGCTGTACGTTGTATTGCAAGCAGGAGACTGGCAGTTGCTCATTGCTCTCTGCATCTTACTTGAGGACATAAGCAGGCCCTAATGCTACAAAGCATATTGGATAGAAATTATATAAAAAGACATTGTGCAAAATAGGGCCAGCCCTGCAGACACTGTGTAGATGTTCTCTCCAATCAGAGTTGTGTGTGTGCAGAGCAGCTCCTCTAAAGATGCACTGGACTGTGAACTAATTTGCAGACCTTAAAACAAAACAAGAAAAAGCAAGTTTTTATTTCTGAAAATGCCTAAACAGTAACTGGAAAAAATCACATCAATATTTTCCATAAACATGTTTGAAGTGTACTGTATATACTCTGTATGTTTGAGATACTCAAAACAAGTTCTAGTCAAACAAGCTTAGAGGAGTTGTAACTCTGTCATGGGGTTGTGGCTGCCCTGTATCACCCCCTGCTGGCCAAGTGTGGCACTGCCAGCACTCCCTGCCTCAGTTTCTCTCCCCAGGATGGATCTCCTTGGCTTACCAGACACCAGTCTGTTCTGGAGATGTGGTTTAGCCCTCTAGCCAAGTCACAATCAAGCCTAACCCTTCCTGGGTAGCAAACTGAAAGTCCCAACAAACAAAAAGGTTCTCTTCAGCTCACCCTCTAGGTCCTATTCCAGCCCCTTTCTGCGCTATCTTTGAGAGTCTTTATTGATCTGGGATAGAGTGCTTAGCCCCCAGCCTGGTTTGCTGGAGAACCATTCCCAGCCCCTTCTGGGCTCCATTCCTTGCATCCTTCCCTGCTCCGGTATAGAGCACTGGGACTAAAGCTGGTTTTCCTGAACTACCCTTTCCCCTTCAGACCCTAGCTTAGGGCCTTCCAGAGAAGCCTACCTGCTCCCTGTCATTCCAGCTCCAGACTGATCTCACTCTCAGTCCTTCTATAAGGTCCAGGCGTCCATTAATCTATCACCTGACATTCCTTAATCCCACCCCCGCAGGCTCGGAAACAACTAATTAATTATGGCACAGGTGTGTCTGACCCCACTTCTCCTGAAAGGGACCAGTCACTCCATGATATTCTTCAGGAGCAATACATAAAAGACCCATGCCAAAATAAAAAAGGGCCACACAAAAATATGTCCTAGTAGTAAATTGAAAAAAAAGCATTGCTTTCAAAACTGATATCTGAAAACAAACCGATTTACAGATTTAGTGCAAAAGGGTCCCCCAACCCAACCCATTGCTTCCATTAGTGACACAGCTGGCTCATGCTAGCTGAGAGTGCATGGCAGTGGAAACTGCATCATGTCAGGCTCCTTTTTTTCCTCTTAACCCTAAACCCTGTTGTGACAATTGGTCTATAACTTTGGCCTACTTAGGAGTTTATTGAAAATACCTTGACCTACTTTCCCTAATAAAGAATGTTATAAACAGGTGGAAGAAAACCAGACAGAAAAACTGAATTAGTGCAAACAAAAAGGACCTATTGATATGGCTGAAAGACGATGTTGAGAATGAATTTAATAAATAAGAGAATGTGGGAAGTTATCTATGCCAAATTTGGGCCTGTGGAAATGGATTTAATTGGTGAACGAAATAATGAGAGGATGAACTATGTCCCCCGCTTTTGGAGGACTTAAAAGGAGATTTTGAGAAAACATCATGGCTTCCCAGCTCATCTCATCTTCTTCGACCCCCCCAGACAGAAGGAATGGACCAGACCAAAGGATTTTCTTCCCAAGAAGAAGGCTAGTAGGCCCTGCTGTTGTTTAAGGAACTTTGTTTTCACTTGAGAGTCCTAAAAGTCACCATATCATGACATCCAGTTCTCAGTCCATCAATGGGGATACAGTAACTCCTCACTTAAAGTCATCCCGGTTAATGTTGTTATGTTTTAAAAAAAATAAATAAATTAATGGAGATATCCTATCTCCTAAAACTGGAAGGGACCTTGAAGGTCATTGAGTCCAGCCCCCTGCCCTCACTAGCAGGACCAAGTACTGATTTTGCCCCAGATCCCTAAGTGGCCCCTCAAGGATTGAACTCATAACCCTGGGTTTAGCAGCCTAATGCTCAAACCACTGAGCTATCCCTCCCCCCAGGATCAATTTAGTTGCTGATCAATTAGGGAACATGCTTGTTTAAAGTTGTGCAATGCTCCCTTATAACGTTGTTTGACAGCCACCTGCTTTGTCCACTGCTTGAAGGAAAAGAAGCCGGTTTCAGCTAGCTGGTGGGGGCTCGGGACCAGGGTGGACCGGCAGCCCCCCTATCAGCTCCCCGCTCCCCTAAGTTCCCTTTGCAGCAGCCGCCCAGCAGGCTATCAATTGCCGGCAGTTCAGCTGTCCCTCCCCCCTCTGTGCTGCTCCTGCCCTCTGCCTTGGAGCTGCTCCCCAAGCCTCCTGCTTGCTGTGCGGGGGGAAGAAGAAGGCTAATGTCAGGGTGTCCCCCTCCCCCTTGCTCCTGCACCTCGCTTACCCCATCTCCATAGAGCAGGGGGGACACACGACAGGGCTCAGGATGGACGGAGCTTCTTGGCAGCAGCTGCATCTCAGCTTGCTGATGAACTTAACAAGGCAGTGTACATAGAGTGGGGTCAGCATACTTAAAGGGGAAATGCGCAACACACACACACACACACACAGTGTGTGTCTCTGTCTGCCATGCAGTCTCCCTCCCTCCATTCATGCTGCCTTGTAGAGTGTGAGGCTACATTAACAACAATGTGATAACTCTTGAGGGCTCAGCCGAATGCTAGGTCATCATTTAGCAATAAGGCATTCCCTGGGAAATCTCACCCTCTGACTCCACCACCTCAACC
>NW_020704616.1:0-5949 GCF_002925995.2 Terrapene triunguis | reverse complement strand
CCCTACATTTGAACCCTAAAGTTCAAAGTGGGGAATCAGCCTTGACATGGTGGCACAGCGGTGGGATCGTTTTAGACCCAAAAGCCAGTAAGAGATTTTTTTTTTTCCTTCTAGCTGCTTGGAGAGCAGAGCTGAAGGTAGATGCATATCTTATCTCTCCTTGCCTGAAGGCAGAGGTGTTAAGTTTTTTTTAACGAGGTCCTTTGTTAAGAGAAGGGTTCAAAGGGAGCAAACTTTGACTGACTGGTAAAGATCATTTACAAGTTGAATTTTTTTTTTTTCTTTTTACATCCTCGGGAGTAGCTTGTTAGAAAGTCTCTGTTAACTCAGCAGCAGCCAGAGCTAAATACATCCCAGTCTCAGTCAACTGCAGAGGGTGTGACCCAGCACAAGAAAACAGGAAAATGACTGCCAAAGAAGTAGCTAAAAAAATAGAACTGGCCAGACTAGAAGCAGAAGAAAATGAGAGAAAACATCAGAGACTGCTTGAAATTAAAAAACTCGAGGAAAAAGCCAAACAGGAGGCCCATGAAAGAGAAGAAAAAGCCAAACAGGAGGCCCATAAAAGAGAGATGGAGCTGAAAGAAAAAGAGATGGAACTGGAAGCAGCAAGGACTAGGCAGGATGCAGCAGACCATCCTAACAACTCCTCTCCAGGTACCACTTCCCATCCCAGGAAATTCCCCACCTACAAGGCAGGCGATGATACTGAGGCCTTCTTAGAAAATTTTGAAAGGGCCTGCCTTGGATACAGCATCCCTCTAACCCAGTACATGGTAGAGCTGAGACCGCAGCTCAGTGGACCCTTAGCAGAGGTGGCGGCTGAAATGCCTAAGGAACACATGAACAGTTATGAACTTTTTAAAAACAAGGCCAGACTCAGAATGGGGCTAACACCCGAGCATGCCCGTCGGCGGTTCAGAGCCCTAAGGTGGAAACCAGATGTGTCATTTACCCGGCATGCCTACCACATTGACAAAAATTGTGATGCCTGGGTATCAGGAGCAAATGTTAAATCTCTGGAAGATCTGCTTTCCCTAGTAAAAATGGAGCAGTTTTTAGAGGGTGTTCCTGAGGAAATAGAAAGGTACATCCTAGATGGGAAGCCCAAAACTGTAACCGAGGCGGGGGAGATTGGAGCCAAATGGGTGGAGGTGACAGAAAAGAAAAAAGCTAGTAGCAGTTGGAGCGAATATCAGAAGGGGCAAGCCGAAACAAAACCTTACCACCGGGGACAACCCAAGGCCCCACCCACATCCCAAGGGAAACCCCAGACGCCTTCTCACCCCACCACACCAGTCTCCATCAACCAACATCGCCCCGGTGATACCTTAGCAGGGCGATGTTTTAAATGTAATGAACTGGGGCATATAAAGGCTCACTGCCCCAAGAACCCTAACCGATTACAGTTCATTACACCCCAATCACACCAAAGATCCCCAGACCCAGATGCCTCTCTCATACCCTCGGAGCGAAGGGAAACCTTGAGAGTGGGCGGAAAGAAGGTTATCGCTTGGAGGGACACTGGGGCACAAGTGTCAACTATCCACCAATCCCTAGTGGACCCCAAACTCATCAACCCGGAGGCTACAGTGACAATTCAACCCTTCGTGTCACAGTCTGTAACCTTGCCTACAGCCCAGTTGCATGTCCAGTACAAGGGCTGGGCAGGAATGTGGACTTTTGCAGTCTATGACAATTATCCCATCCCCATGCTGCTGGGGGAAGACTTGGCCAACCATGTGAAGCTAGCCAAGAGGGTGGGAATAGTCACCCGCAGCCAGGCTAAGCAAGCTTTCACCCCCATCCCTGTTCCTGAGCCGTCCACCAGGGCCCCGTCTGTGTTACCGGAGACCCAAACACAGGTGGTGGAACCGGATCCCCTGCCAACGACTGCAACAGCCGTAGTGGATCCAATCCCAGAGACCCAGCCAAAGCCAGTCCCAGAACCGGAACTGGCAACGCAACCAGCACCAGAACCATTGCCAGCACTGAGTCCAGCGCTTGCAACCCCGTCTACAACTCCAATGCCAGAGGGCACCAGCGAGCCTGAACTGGCGGAAGCAGCAGATAACCCTACCCAAGAGGCTCAGCCAGAGCCTGAGATACCACATAGTGCACCAGCGGACAGCGGTTCACGGTCAGTGGAAACAGCCCCAGCACCTGCATCGCTTCCAGAGGGACCAAGCCCCAGTCCACAGTCCAAGGAGGAACTGATGTCTCCAGCATCAAGGGAACAGTTCCAGGCCGAGCAGGAAGCAGATGACAGCCTTCAGAAAGCTTGGGCGGCGGCACGGAGCACCCCACCGCCTTTCAGCTCTTCTAACCGATCCTGGTTTGTTGTAGAACAAGGACTTTTATACAAGGAGACTCTTTCTGGTGGGCACCAGGAAGACTGGCATCCTCAAAGACAGTTGGTGGTTCCCACTAAGTATCGGGTAAAGCTCTTGAGCTTAGCCCATGATCATCCCAGTGGCCATTCTGGGGTGAACAGAACCAAAGACCGGTTGGGGAAGTCCTTCCACTGGGAGGGAATGGGCAAGGACGTTGCTAATTATGTCCGGTCTTGTGAGGTGTGCCAACGAGTGGGAAAGCCCCAAGACCAGGTTAAAGCCCCTCTCCAGCCACTACCCATAATTGAGGTCCCATTTCAGCGAGTAGCTGTGGATATTCTGGGTCCTTTCCCAAAGAAGACACCCAGAGGAAAGCAGTACGTACTGACTTTCATGGATTTTGCTACCCGATGGCCGGAAGCTGTACCCTTAAGCAACACCAAGACTAAAAGTGTGTGCCAGGCATTAGCAGACATTTTTGCCAGGGTAGGTTGGCCCTCCGACATCCTTACAGATTCGGGAACTAATTTCCTGGCAGGGAACATGAAAAACCTGTGGGAAGCTCATGGGGTGAATCACTTGGTTGCCACCCCTCATCACCATCAAACCAATGGTCTGGTGGAGAGGTTTAATGGAACTTTGGGGGCCATGATACGTAAATTCATAAATGAACACTCCAATGATTGGGACCTAGTGTTGCAGCAGTTGCTTTTTGCCTACAGGGCTGTACCACATCCCAGTTTAGGGTTTTCACCATTTGAACTTGTGTATGGCCGCGAGGTTAAGGGGCCATTACAGTTGGTGAAGCAGCAATGGGAGGGGTTTACGCCTTCTCCAGGAACTAACATTCTAGACTTTGTAAGCAACCTACAAAACACCCTCCGACACTCTTTAGCCCTTGCTAAAGAAAACCTAAAGGATGCTCAGGAAGAGCAAAAGGCCTGGTATGATAAACATTCCAGAGAACGGTCCTTCAAAGTAGGAGACCAAGTCATGGTCTTAAAGGCGCTCCAGGCCCATAAAATGGAAGCGTCGTGGGAAGGACCATTCACGGTCCAGGAGCGCCTTGGAGCTGTTAACTATCTCATAGCCTCCCCCACCTTCAACATAAAGCCTAAGGTATACCATGTTAATTCTCTTAAGCCCTTTTATTCCAGAGGATTAAACGTTTGCCAGTTTACAGCCCAGGAAACAGATGACACGGAGTGGCCTGCAGGTGTCTACTATGAAGGAACAAGGAATGGTGGCGTGGAAGAGGTGAACCTCTCCACGACCCTGGGACGTCTACAGCGACAGCAGATCAAGGAGCTGTGCACAAGCTTTGCACCGATTTTCTCAGCCACTCCAGGACGGACCGAACGGGCATACCACTCCATTGACACAGGTAATGCTCACCCAATTAGAACCCCACCCTACCGGGAGTCACCTCATGCCCAAGCGGCTATACAAATGGAGATCCAGGACATGCTACAGATGGGTATAATCCGCCCCTCTAACAGTGCATGGGCATCTCCAGTGGTTCTAGTTCCCAAACCAGATGGGGAAATACGCTTTTGCGTGGACTACCGTAAGCTAAATGCTGTAACTCGTCCTGACAACTATCCAATGCCACGCACAGATGAGCTATTGGAGAAATTGGGACATGCCCAATTCATCTCTACTTTAGACTTAACCAAAGGGTACTGGCAAGTACCACTAGATGAACCCGCTAAGGAAAGGTCAGCCTTCGTCACCCAGGCAGGGGTGTACGAATTCAATGTACTCCCTTTCGGGTTGCGAAATGCACCCGCCACCTTCCAAAGACTTGTAGATGGTCTCTTAGCGGGATTGGGAGAATCTGCAGTTGCCTACCTCGATGATGTGGCCATTTTTTCTGATTCATGGACAGAACACCTGGAGCACCTGGGAAAAGTCTTCGAGTGCATCCGACAGGCAGGACTAACTGTTAAGGCTAAAAAGTGTCAAATAGGCCAAAACAGAGTGACGTACCTGGGGCACCAGGTGGGTCAAGGAACTATAAATCCCCTACAGGCCAAAGTGGATGCTATCCAAAAGTGGCCGGTTCCAAAGTCAAAGAAACAGGTCCAATCCTTCTTAGGCTTGGCCGGATATTATAGGCGATTTGTACCACACTACAGCCAAATCGCCGCCCCGCTGACAGACCTAACCAGAAAGAAATAGCCAAATGCAGTTCAGTGGACTGATAAGTGTCAAAAGGCCTTTAACCAGCTTAAGGCAACACTCATGTCTGACCCTGTGCTAAGGGCCCCAGACTTTGACAAACCGTTCCTAGTAACCACAGATGCTTCCGAGAGAGGCGTGGGAGCAGTTTTAATGCAGGAAGGACCGGATCAAGAATTCCATCCTGTCGTGTTTCTCAGCAAAAAACTGTCTGAGAGGGAAAGTCACTGGTCAATCAGCGAAAAGGAATGCTACGCCATTGTGTACGCGCTGGAAAAGCTACGCCCATATGTTTGGGGACGGCGTTTCCAACTACAAACAGACCATGCTGCGCTACAGTGGCTTCATACCGCCAAGGGAAATAACAAAAAACTTCTTCGGTGGAGTTTAGCTCTCCAAGATTTTGATTTTGAAATACAACACATTTCGGGAGCTTCTAACAAAGTGGCTGATGCACTCTCCCGGGAAAGTTTCCCAGAGTTAACTGGTTAACAATTATTCTTGGAATGAAACATTGTTAGTTTTTATATAATCAGTAGTATGTCTTATTAACTCTGTTTTCTCCTAAAACTCCAGGAAGAAATCACAGCCAGTGTGGAACCGAACGTCCAACACTATCTGTGATTTGGGGGGCGTGTCATAACTATGAAGGGAAGGGTAACAGCTCTCTGTGTACAGAGACTCCAAATCCTTTTACCTGTAAAGGGTTAAGAGGCTCGGGTAACCTGGCTGACGCCTGACCCGAAGGACCAATAAGGAGACAAGATACTTTCAAATCTTGGGGGGGGAAAGGTTTGTGTGTGTGCTCTTTGTTTTAAGGGGTGGTTCGCTCTTGGGACTGAGAGGGACCAGACATCAATCCAGGTTCTCCCCATCTTTCTAAACAAGTCTCTCCTATTTCAAACTAGTAAGTAAAAAGACAGGCAAGGCGTCTTAGATTTCCTTTGTTTTCTCAACTTGTAAATGTACCTTTTTACCAGAGTGTGTATCTTTGTTTGCTGTACTTTGAACCTAAGACAGAGGGGGGTCCTCTGAGCTCTTTAAGTTTGATTACCCTGTAAGTATTTTCCATACTGATTTTACAGAGATGATTTTTACCTTTTTCTTTAATTAAAAGCCTTCTTTTTTAAGAACCAGATTGATTTCTCCTTGTTTTAAGATCCAAGGGGGTTTGGATCTGTATTCACCAGGAGTTGGTGAAAGGAGGGTGGAGGAAGGAGGGGGGATGGTTAATTTCTCCTTGTTTTAAGATCCAAGGGGGTTTGGATCTGTGTTCACCAGGGAATTGGTGAAAGGTTTCTCAAGGCTTCCCAGGGAGGGAATTCTTGTGATGGTGGCAGCGGACCAAAGCTAAGCTGGTAGATAAGCTTAGAAGTTTTCATGCAGGCCCCTACATTTGAACCCTAAAGTTCAAAGTGGGGAATCAGCCTTGACA
>NW_020704615.1:4120-6911 GCF_002925995.2 Terrapene triunguis | reverse complement strand
GACACATAGTAACTGAAGCATGTGACGCAGAAGCGCTTTGCATAGAAATTCCCCCCTTTGGCGCTTCTCTAGCGCCATCTTTGGCCTAAACTTTAACATTCATGAGCCCATTGATTTCCTTCCTTTCCTTTTCTCTTATCTCATCCCAACTTTTATCATAAACCTCATTAACAATCATTAAGGCCACTTGCTCCCTTGCAGTGGGCCTAGCAGAAAAATTACAGGCACAGCAATATCCCTTACAACAGCAATAGCAAAAACACAATCCTAAAACAAGCAATCCCAATACAACAGTCAATCCACCTATAGCAACAATATGGTGTGGTTTGTATATAATTTTGGTCACTGCACACAGCATGTCTCGACTAGTGCACAAGGAAGACAGTCGATAGGCTGTCTGAAAGGCACCTTTTTCTATCTGATATACATTTTTAAGGATATGAATTTGTCCCTATAAATCAGAAAATATTTTTTTGGACCTCAGGTATCAATGAAAGCAGATTTTGGAAATGGTCTGGTACCAGGGTTGTCCAGTTAAAGGGCATTTTATACCTGAGAGTTGATTGCAAATTTTTTTATCCAAAGGCCAATAAATAACATGGTTGCCTGCAGTCATAGTGAGGTTAAAATGGGCGTTGTGTATAATATGGGCCTTAACAAATACACAGCTGTTATTAGCCTGGAAGATCATGACTCCTGTCAGGAAGGTTCCCAGTCCCTTACCTTCCCAACAAACATTGTTATGGACAGTGACAACTTTCCCAGGCTTGAGTTTACATATACATTGAAGCTGTGGGGTTCTAATGGCCAGAGTGTCCATTGATTCCCCAATCCAATCCAAATATTGGGTGTTATTTCAGGGGCACCGACTATAAATTGGCTAGGTAAACCAGGTGGTTTTATTTCCCATATGTCTCAGTGAATAACCCAGTCCCAGATGCATCCCGTCCATGGACCAGGCAGGACTCGGTAAGTGGGTACCCATACCCCTTTAACTGGTCCATACGCTTGGAAGGAGCATTGGGACTGTACGCACTTCCACCCTGAAAACCTCCAGTTATGTCTCCATGGCCACAGATTAGATGGTACTCCTGAGGTGTCTGTGAGGGCAGTGGGCCAGGCCTGGTGCTCGAGGTCACTCCGAATGGCCACTAACTGATCATTCAGAAAATCCTGGATCTCTGAACATGCCGTGTCCCACTGCAATGCCTCCCCAGCATCAGTAATGTTCCAGACTATCTCTGCTAGAAGTCTCTGGGTTAAGGAACCAAGGGCGGAAATGATATGTAACTTACCTACCCCGGCTTGCACCTTGACTAGTTGTGCCCCTGTAATAAGCCCTGAGGCCTTTTCTAATTGGCCCAATTTTTTTTGCATGCTGTTGGTTTTTATGGATATTCCAAATTACAGCTACACTATTGGCTTCATTCCATAGAGATCCGGTCAAGTCTCTCTTCTTTCTAGAGGAAATAACCCAAGCCCTCTGTTGTGCTAATCTAATGGCAGCCCCCCCCCCCTGAACATTTTGGGTATGTAGAGGTGATCTGGAAACTGGATGAGGGCAATAAAAATTTAACAGTCCCTAATGTAGTGTTAATCACAATCCATTGATATCCTAATACAGCTCTCTTTGGTGTAGTACTGTACCACATCTGTTGGTTAAACACCTTTATGTACTTCTGGGAGGCATTGATATTAATGGCATAAGAAGGGGTGTATTACAGTAAGATACAGGTCACATTATTAGTCACTGGAATAATTTCTATGCAGGTAAAATTTCCAGTGGCAAAACAAACTCTTTGGGTATTTGTTTAATTGTTCACTAATATGGGATATCCTGAACCTTAAAAATAATTTGTTTTTCTAAACAATATTTAAATAAATCACTAAAGTGTGAAGGCCTTGGCCATTGGTTTTATCAATATATGGCATTGTCTGTATTTGGATGTGTTACAGGGGTAATAGTGTAATGGAGGAAATGGCGGGGCAGTGGCAACAAGGTGCCTTTGGTACTTGTCATTTAAAATCCAATTAGGGAGGGCAATACATGCTGAAGGACTTATCCAAAACACAGGGCGCAGCCTGTAGAATAAACTCCAAAATCCAATCAATACCACATTTCCAAGCATGGGTCCCACAAGTTTCTTCCTGCCAGTGTATATTTCTTTGTTTCTTCACCAGGGTCAGTTCTTAATGTCTTTTGTAGTCAGGAATCCCTGGACTTTGGTGGTTTCAATGGAGAGAGTGTTCATTCTTCTCTTTTCCTGAAACAGTCGTGGTTCAGCATCATACAAGGGAGAGGTTACTAGCACTTCACCTTGTCCTTTTTCCCTGCTGTCCAGAAGGCACAGCAGAGCTAGAAGGAGAAATAGGCTTATCAGTCAGAGAGCCCTCCCGAGGTGGAGGGGTCTTTTTACAGTGAGAAGCATGGGTCCAGGCAGGCAGTCCTTGGCACTTCACAGCGATGTTGGTGGTTAACAGGACTTGGAAAGGGCCTTTCCAGCATGGAGCCAAAGCAGTCTTTCGTTGATGGACTTTACGTAGACTCAGCCTTCTGGTTTCAATGAATGGCAGGGCTGCTAGGGTCTTTGGATAGCACTTCTTTACCTGTGAGAAAAAACCTAACACATTTCATTAATGCCTGGCAGTAATTTGCAAATTTTTTACAGCTGCTTGGGCACATTCAAGCCCCCCCTTTTCTTGGTTGTCAGCCAAGTCTTAGCGAGTGTGTCCTTGAATGGGGCCAGCGTCTTATCTTTGGACTGAGCTTGCTAGCTATTTTTTTTTTTTT
>NW_020704615.1:0-4020 GCF_002925995.2 Terrapene triunguis | reverse complement strand
TAGCTAGCAAGCTCAGTCCAAAGATAAGACGCTGGCCCCATTCAAGGACACACTCGCTAAGACTTGGCTGACAACCAAGAAAAGGGGGGGCTTGAATGGGGCCAGCGTCTTATCTTTGGACTGAGCTTGCTAGCTATTTTTTTTTTTTTCCAGTTAACTTGTTCTGTTCTTTTTCCTTCTCCCCTTCTTGGCTTCTTTTAACCTACAAAGGAAACTTCCACTCATACACCTTTTCTCAACAATGAACACATACACATTGCCATTATACAGTACATTAGTCTTATTATTCTATGTATGCCACATTTACCCTTCCAGTAAAATAACTTTATTACAGAGCTATGGAGCAACAAACCAGGACAAGCACACCCACTTTTGAGGAGTTTACTCGGTACAAACTCTGGTGTTCAATAGCTTTCCTCCCTCCCCAGCCCTCTGGCTAGAAATCTGAGGTAGCCAGAAGGATCCCATGTGCAATATAGGGAGTGGGTTAACCTTTCATGTCCTTGCTTCCAAAGACTGTTGGTATGCAAATTTTAACAACAATTTTTTTCAATTAAAAGATCTGGCCAATGAAGTTTCTTTTTCTTACTTAAGCAAATGTATTAAAACTTTAGTATATCACATTTTCCTGATTTATCCAAACACTTTGTATTCCAAGTTGAATAAAACAAGTATCTGCTTTTTTTTTATTTACCCGTTCTATTTAATTTTAAACTAGACTGTTCTATAAAAAATATTAAACACAACAATTCTGGCCACAAGACAAACACCACAAGACAGGACACAGAACACAAAAATAATTCCTATTGTACCAGTAAATGCATGGTACGTTGAATCCTATTTAGCTGGCATCTGTTTTTCTCTGATGATCTGAAAGACAAAAGAACAGAAGTCTACCCCTTCTGGGTAGTCAGTCATTGCTTAAAATATTTCCTTTATATACAAATACTCTTGTTGATTTCAGGCAAAACAGAGGAATTATCCCATATTTCCTTGTAATTGTTTTATAGGCAGCCCAGGTTTCAGTGGCTTCTACATTATCAGTTAAGATAATTTGCATTAATACAGATGCTTTCTGGCTTGCTTCTGGATTCACAGCTATTCACAGCTTAAAGACTCTTACTTAAAAAGGGACACAATTAACTTTTAACTCCTGTTTTCAAACACACAGTGATCTGAAAAAGACAACACAACCTATTTTGGTAAGTTTGCATTTCCTTTACCTCTGTTCCAATATACACTGCACATGTTCTGGGGAAAATACACATCCTTTCCATCAATTTTTACACAAGGTGTAACTGTTTCTTTTGTGCTTACAAAATTTTTATGCACCCACAGCAAAGTGACAGCTCGACCACACAGAGCCAGTGGCACTGTCCTTCTCTCTCTTTACCAGATCTTTTATCTGCTATTTTGTTACCCAAAAACAAATTCAAATCTTTTATTCTCCTGGCTTTGACTACCCACAATCTTTGGTCTTTATTTAAAACATCTTAAATCTTGTAAAGCATTAAGTCACTTTAAGGATTAAATGCTAATTACCTTAAACAACACTAGTTTCCTGTGTCTGGCAAAAGTATTCTCAGTTTTGCAACTTTAAACAATACCAATTTATCTCAAACTTATAAAATACAGATTGTACACAGCAGGAGTGTTCTTCAGCAAATTCGACTAAATTATTCATAGTTGAATAATTCCACTTAAATAACCTCTTGCCTGGATTACTTACAGACATTCCTACCAAGTTTCACTGCTTGATTCCCTCCAGTAACTACAGAGTTAACTTTTCACTTTCTTTCTTTCAACTTCCTCAAACTGTGATTGCCTGCTTGTATGGGCCCGATCCTTTTTTCTTTGCTACATTATTTCTTTTCATGGGCACAGGCATTGTTTCACTACCAATTTAGCAAGGAGGGTGGGCCTTTTAACTAACCCCCCTTTTATTTATTTATATACACCTATTTACATACATACATTACATCTAGATGCATCTCATTTAATAATAACTTTAATTCTTTATGTCTGGACTTAATACAATCTTTTCTTGAGGCGATAATAACCCCTCAGCACTGGTGCATTATAAAAAGAATAACAGGGCTAGGGACAACGGGAGAGAAAGAAAGAACAACAGCATGAACAGCATGATAAAACGGGGAAGTCACACTTACTGACCATAGAAATAATGACTTCTTGTTAAATTAAGGAGATAACAACAGATTAGATTCTTCTTTGGCCTTTTTGATAGAGGATACTGCTGCACCTTGGGAAGGGTTCTTGCTGGGTTTAGGTGAATCTTAATGGGCTGGGCAGACCCAATGCACCCAACCTGGTTGGCATGATTGGCTCACAAAGCCCACGGGGGGGAGAGACCTTAACCAGCAGTTCCTGTTGCAACGAGGAAGGGCTGGGGTCAGTCTTCTCCTATAAACTGCCAGGACTTCATTGTGAGCGGGACCACGCACGTCCAGATACACACCATCTGGGGTATAGCAGATTATACAATTTAATTTACACAACAAGTCTTTTCCCAAAAGGTTAACCGATAAACAAGGACTAAAGAGAAAAATTGACAATAACAGGTCTATAAGATCATCAGGAGGTGTGGAGGGGATACTCCAAAGAGCTTTGCCTCCTGAAGGGGTCTAGATAAATAGAGCGATATCTGCTGGCCAGCGGGGTTACGGAAGAGAGTCAATTTCCTTTTTATCTTTTTTAAGCTTTTCTTGGGAGTCCTTGGGACTCCCTACTTGAGATTTATGGCGCCGTTTTACTGTTTCCTTACACCAATAAAAATATGCATCAAACTGATCTTGTCCGACTTTGTTGGCAAGAAGTGCGCCTCTGAGGTGCACAGTCCTGTCAAGGTCGAAGCTTTCTTCTAATGGAAATTACAAATTTGGATCATCTCTGGTATACCAATTACATTTATATTCCTGGAGTCTACCTGATTGTAGGGTTTCGGTCAGCTATCCCGAGGTTACCGACTGTGAGATCCAATCTCTCAATCCCTAGGTTTCCGATAGCGTCTTCCTGAACCCATAATCCCTTTTTCCCACGATCCTCAGCTCCCCCTGAACAATATCAGGCCACTCACACGGGTCATAGGGCTTGCTTTAGAGACATTCCTGGTCGTAAGCCTCAAGGCCTCGCAGAAAGCTCTGGGCGTCTTCCTATGACCCTCACTCGTTTTCATTCACACTTGCACACAAACGCTGAGGTAAGGCCTACAACCGAGGCCTATCCTTGTGGGAACCCCGACTCCCCGCCACTTACCCGTGGCTTTTCCCGGAACCAAAACATATAACATTTAACATTCACTGTGTGCCCCCTCTTTATACCGGCGAGGCGTGACCCAAACCCCAACATTCAGACATCCACACAAGAAAGGGTCTGGAAAGGCGCGGTCCCCGCACACCGCTCCCCCAGCAAAGGGCACCGGTCCGTCTTCGAGAGAGCGGAGACAGTCACCCTACTGCCTAGGAGTTCGTGGACGGTTTCCCAGGGCTTCCTCGCTCTCCGAGCGGGGAAGGGAGCCTAGGGCTCCAGGAGGGAAACAAGGGTAGGGGAACCTGCGACCCTCACTCATTCACAAACATACGGCACACCCCCTAAACTGGCTTTTAGCCCCAATTACTGGCAGCTAGTTTTACGGCATTCACCACCAACCTACCGCTGGTGGGAACTTTCGCTGGCCAACCTACCTCGGGGGGTTCCAACCCCGAACCTATGACAGAAAAAAACAACCAGAACAAGACAAAACAAAAGGGCGTCAGGCGTGTCTGTCAACAAAAGGTTCAGATCCAGCTTGAAACTCACCCAACCCTGAGCCTACGGGCAGATCCTCCACCAGAACCCACTCCAGAGATTTCAAAAGGTCTCTTACCTTTCAGATGGGCCCTGGGTTTGGTGGGAGACTGCCCGCGGTCCTCCGGTCTGGGGAAGTCTTCTGTGGATCCCGGACGAGCCCCCAAATTAACACATTATTGCTCTCTTACTGAATCATATAAAGCATAAGAGCAT
>NW_020704614.1:0-5241 GCF_002925995.2 Terrapene triunguis | reverse complement strand
AACATGGAAGAACTCTGGTTCATATATAGGCCTAATGACGCCATCAGTTCCCTCCTTTGAGAATACTCAACAAACTTTTGGCTGAGTTTTCTCATATTCTGTAGACAAGATATGATTGAGTGCCATAGAGCTGGGGTTCTCAATGAGAGGGTATGCTGGGATTTCTGGGGAACGGGGGGCACAAAGCTTATGGAGGAGCAATTTAAAACAAGCAATCAGAAGGAGGGTGACCAGGCACAGTACCACACCTGTGAGGAGGAGACGCACAAGGCTATTTCCCAGTCCTCCCAGGTTGGGCAACCAACTCCAAAGGGAATCAAAAACTGTGGGTTCCCTTTCCTGGGCCTTCCACTGCTCAAAAGCCTGTTCGGCTGACAGGACGTGCTTGTTAATGTCCTGTGAGTTTTCTGGGACATAAGTACAACATTCACTCCCAATAAGGGCACACACTCCGCCCTGGGAGGCTAAAACATAATCTAAGGCCTGTCTGTTTTGCAGGGACAGCAACCGGAGCTGATAAAGCTCTGAATTAAGGCTTTTCTCTATGGCCAAGGTCTCATTGGCATACTTGGTGAGAAACACAGAGAGCCTACGATAAATTGAGCCAGTCGTCCCACCCCATAGGATGGGAGAAAGATCATACCCAATCTGTCTCCTTCTGTAATGGGCTCTGGGGTGGCATACAAAGATCTATGCTGCCTAGGGCGGCCAGGGGGCAGTTTAGGGAAAACACGAAGGGGAGGGGCAAGATATCCTAGGTAGCAGCTTCCATACCACCGATGCGGTAACCACTTGTAGGCAGAGGTACCGCAAATATAAAAGGAGTGGCCATTCCCTACCAAGCTATTATAACCGCTACTCCACTTATTTGCTTGTCTGTCATTAAACGATCCAAACCGGGCGGTAGAGTTGGATTTACCTTTAACATAGACAGGGATGGAAGTGTTACTGTCAGGGGATAAATAATACTGACAGGTGCTATTCCCAGCAAACCAGGTGTGATTGCTGGACTTAAACTGTCGATAGCACACCAAACCAGGGGCCACTGGCCGCAACGTAATAGGGGAAGGGATATACGTTGAGTTGGCTTGCGGCTTCCAGGGGTCGTCCCTTAACGCATACTGGGACTCAATGGTACAGTTCTGTGACAAAGGGGTACCCGAGGCATTTTTCCCCCTACTGAACCATCCCCAACAGATATCTGACCAATTCTGGGGAACTACCCTCCAGGGTAACCCTGCAGCATGGTGCGGGATTTGGGAGCATACCCAGCAATTAGAGAGGTTAAACTCTTGGGCAAAGCAAACCTTCAGGGACTCATATGTGTTTGTCTCTAAGTTAGTAGGGATTCCTTTCCATCCTGCATGTGCCTGGGGGGAAACGGGAGTTAACAAGAGGAGTGTCTCTATGGCAAAGAGTACCACTGTGGCAGACCCTAGACTTGAACTCATATTGGGCAGGTGACCCTAGGGCCTAACAATCACAATTCCCCAAATACCCACAAAATAACAATTACCAATAGTAAGCAGATTAAAAACAACAGGGTCCAGGCCACCAGGTTAGGCCGGCCCTGTGAAAATAAACACAACCAACGCTCAGAGGTCTCACGGGGAGTGCGCTGTGACTGTCCAAAGAGAGCACAGGGCATTCCCAGCAGACACTATTGTCGCCTGAATAACAGCTTAAGTCCCAGATCGTCGCTGGCAGTCTTCTCTGCAGGCTGGACGGTCCACCGTTCAGGAGCAGGCACTGCTTTCAGGCGAGAGTGATGAATCCAGTTCTTGTGTCCCTCAACCTTTGCCGCTGTATGGGAGACCAGCAGGACGGTGTGAGGTCCCTTCCACTTCTCTTGGAGAGGCTCGTCCTTCCAGGTCCGAACGAGTACAGAGTCACCTGGCTGCAAGGAGTGGATCGGGGCATCCAGCGGGAGAGGCTGCAAATCTTTGGTATACCTGTGGAGAGAACAAAGAACAGCAGACAGAGAGCACATGTACTGAGATAAGAAGCCACACCCCATTTCCCACTCCCCTGCCAGAACCGGTGTACCATTCATAGGCCATGCCCTTCCAAACATAATCTCGAAGGGACTGAGCCCTAACCTGCCCTTAGGGAGAGCGCGAATGCGGAGCAAAACAAGGGGCAAAGCATCAGGCCACTTAAGGGAAGCCTCTTGGCAGACCTTTGAGAGGTGCCGCTTAAGAGTCTGATTTGTACGCTCCACTACCCCACTGGCCTGCGGTCGCCATGGCGTGTGAAGCTTCCAGGGAATCTGTAGGGCATCCGATATCTTCTGAACGACTTGGGATGTGAAGTGTGTTCCATTATCAGATTCCATCCACTGGGAGAGCAATCTGAGCCTTACTCTGTGCTACTCAATATCCTCGGAGTCCAACATAGTTCAGGAGGCTCACAGTGGCTTTAAGGCAAGAGGTTAGACCCACAGCAGCAATTAACAAGTCATCCACATATTGCAGGAGGAGGACTTTGTCCTCGTTGTCCCACTCCTCCAAGTCTCTAGCCAGGGCCTGGCTGAAAAGGGTGGGGGAATTTTTAAACCCCTGGGCCAGCACTGTCCAGCAAAGTTGCTTTCTAACCCTCCTTCTGTCCTCCCACTCGAAGGAGAAAATCTCCTGTGACTGGGGGTCAACCGGAATCGTGAAGAAAGCATCCTTTAAATCCAGGACTGAAAAATGGGTGTACTGCCCCCCTATAGAAGCCAACAATGTATACGGATTGGGAACAAGGGGGTGTAGAGTCTTAACCCGCTCATTAACTGCCCTCAGGTCCTGGACCAGCCGGTATGTGCCATTGGGCTTTTGTACAGGCAAGATAGGAGTGTTCCAAGCTGACTGGCATTCTCGAAGTACCCCGCACTTTAGGAACTGGTCTATAGTTTCCTGCAGTCCCTCTCTGGCCTCCTTTTTGATTGGATACTGCTTGATTCGCACTGGACCTTTTCCTGGCAAGAGCTGAACAGTAATAGGAGTATGATGGGCTGCCTTTCCTGGGATCCCTGATGCCCATACCAGAGGAAAAACCCGCTTCTCCCACTGACTCCACTCTGGGGCTTGCATAGCTGAGGGCTCAATTGCAAGTGTCATTATCCAGGCATTCTCTGGGGGTAAGGTGAGGCTTATTTCATCTTGAGTGAAATGCAGGGTAGCACCTAAGCGACAAAGCAGGTCCCGTCCCAATAGAGGCGTTGGACAATCGGGGAGGTAAACCAGTTTGTGAGATAGAGTTCTGTTTCCCAAAGCACATTCCGCTGGGGCATATACTGGGCACTTAGTTCCTTTCCCTGTTGCTCCCACCACAGTGAGGGAATCTGCCACAGGCAGCTGAAGGGGTTGGTTTACAGCAGTTCGTGCAGCTCCAGAGTCTATTAAAAAGTCTATGTCTGAATCTCCCACCCGCATTTTTACTCGGGGTTCCGGGGGCAGGATAGTCCGTCTCCCCTGACACCCCTATTCTTGATCCTCTGCTGCCATCATAGGGGTACCTTCCCTTTCAGGGCACTCATTTTTCCAATGTCCCTCCTTTCGGCATATGGCACACTGATTGCGACCCAGACGCCTTTCTTGTAAGCCAGGGCGCCCACGCCCACGTCCTCTCATTCCCTGGCCCCTTCCACCTTCCTGAAATCTTCCCCTGCCACCAGCCTGTACTGCTGCAACCATCATTTTCACTTGCCTCTTTTCCTTTTCTCCTTCCCTAAGGCTGTAAGCCCTGTTTGCAGTTTCCAGAATCTGTGCCATTGTCATGCCCATCAAATCCTCCTTTTTCTGCAGTTTCCTTTTAATATCAGGGGCAGCACGACTGGTAAAGATACCCTTTATAATTGCCTCAGTAGCCTGATCATCGGGGTTTGCATTAGTAGTTTGCCTGATGGTATCCCGAATACGCTGCAGAAAAGCAACCGGACTCTCCTTTGGCTCCTGTACTAGCTCATACGGCTTAGCCCAATTGTTATGTCTGACAGCTGAGTGTCGGAGACCATGTAATAGGAGCTCCTTGTATACAGTGAGACGGGTGAGATCTGCCGGCACGTTGGGATTCCACTGGGGGTCTGCTGTAGGGACCTGAACTGCAGCAACAGGGACGTGTGCTGCGTTTGCCTCATGTCTATGCTGTGCCTCCTCCCGTGCCTTAGACACAACCTGATTTCGCTCCACCTCAGACAGCAGAGTCCGCATAAGGATATTACAGTCATCCCAATCAGGTTTATGACTCGCCAGACACCCTTCAAAAACCGAGATAAACTTGCTTGGATTCGTAGAGAATTCCCCTGCCTGTGTCTTAAAAGCTGCCAGATCCACCGGATTAAAAGGCACATGGGTGTAAACCTGCATTGTAGTGGCTCGGCGATTATCTGTTCCAGGGCGGGCTATCCGAGTCTCAGTAATCAATGGATAGAATCCCACCGAGGGGGCAATCTCTGGGACCTGAGGCACCCTGTCTTTATATGGTGGGGGTGTTGGAGCCGAAGGGGACACCGACTCTGCCATCACAACCGGGGGAGGGTTCTGGGGACTAACAGTAGTTACTACCGAACCTGTCGGAGTCAAATTACACCTTTGCAAAAGATCTGACCTATTTCTTAACAACATAAACAACTGTACATACATATGTTCATTCCATTTACCCGTACGCTGACAAAACAAAAGCAATTGAAGGACCGTATTATAATTAAGTGATCCCTCCGGTGGCCACCTTTCCTGGTCCTCTAGTTGATATTGAGGCCAGTCTACTGTACAGAATCTTTTCAGTTTACTTTTAATCAATGGATCCGATCCAAACACTCTCCAGTTCACCAGAATGCATTCTAAGGGTGTACACCTTACCCTGCCTACAGTACTCTGCCCCTGCCCCATATTAGGGAGACTCTGGGCGTCCCCAAGTCAAAACAGGTAGACACTGGGCGTCCCCAGGTCAAGACAGATAAAGTCCCCACTGGACTATTCCTACCTTATCCACAGGACCGGTTCCCCACCGTCGCCCGCAGCTGCTTCTCCACTACTCAAGCGCGTTGCACCGTTGTGCCCTCCGGGGTCGACCAAACCACGTCTCCGCCGAGGCCCCCGATGAAATCACCGGTGCGCGCTGGGCGTCGGTCGTCGCCGCAATCCGTCGACCTCCGAGAGGGGTCCGGGCAAGGCTAAATTTCCGCCTCGAGCCCCACGTTGGGCGCCAAGACTGTTGCTGGCACAGAGGTGCCCGAGGCAAAGCAACAGGGGTTCGTTG
>NW_020704613.1:0-4602 GCF_002925995.2 Terrapene triunguis | reverse complement strand
GAAAAAGCCAAACAGGAGGCCCATGAAAGAGAAGAAAAAGCCAAACAGGAGGCCCACAAGAGAGAGATGGAACTGGAAGCAGCAAGGACTAGGCAGAATGCAGCAGACCATCCTAACAACTCCTCTCCAGGTACCACTTCCCATCCCAGGAAATTCCCCACCTACAAGGCAGGCGATGATACTGAGGCCTTCTTAGAAAATTTTGAAAGGGCCTGCCTTGGATACAACATCCCTCTAACCCAGTACATGGTAGAGCTGAGACCGCAGCTCAGTGGACCCTTAGCAGAGGTGGCGGCTGAAATGCCTAAGGAACACATGAACAGTTATGAACTTTTTAAAAACAAGGCCAGAATCAGAATGGGGCTAACACCTGAGCATGCCCGTCGGCGGTTCAGAGCCCTAAGGTGGAAACCCGATGTGTCATTTACCCGACATGCCTACCACATTGGGAAAAATTGGGATGCCTGGATATCAGGAGCAAATGTTAAATCTACGGAAGAGTTGCCCTTCCTATTGCAAATGGAGCAGTTTTTAGAGGGTGTTCCTGAGGAAATAGAAAGGTACATCCTAGATGGGAAGCCCAAAACTGTAACCGAGGCGGGGGAGATTGGAGCCAAATGGGTGGAGGTGACAGAAAAGAAAAAAGCTAGTAGCAGTTGGAGCGAATATCAGAAGGGGCAAGCCGAAACAAAACCTTACCACCGGGGACAACCCAAGGCCCCACCCACATCCCAAGGGAAACCCCAGACGCCTTCTCACCCCACCCCACCAGTCTCCACCAACCAACATCGCCCCGGTGATACCTTAGCAGGGCGATGTTTTAAATGTAATGAACTGGGGCATATAAAGGCTCACTGCCCCAAGAACCCTAACCGATTACAGTTCATTACACCCCAATCACACCAAAGATCCCCAGACCCAGATGCCTCTCTCATACCCTCGGAGCGAAGGGAAACCTTGAGAGTGGGCGGTAAGAAGGTTATCGCTTGGAGGGATACTGGGGCACAAGTGTCAACTATCCACCAATCCCTAGTGGACCCCAAACTCATCAACCCGGAGGCTACAGTGACAATTCAACCCTTCGTGTCACAGTCTGTAACCTTGCCTACAGCCCAGTTGCATGTCCAGTACAAGGGCTGGGCAGGAATGTGGACTTTTGCAGTCTATGACAATTATCCCATCCCCATGCTGCTGGGGGAAGACTTGGCCAACCATGTGAAGCTAGCCAAGAGGGTGGGAATAGTCACCCGCAGCCAGGCTAAGCAAGCTTTCACCCCCATCCCTGTTCCTGAGCCGTCCACCAGGGCCCCGTCTGTGTTACCGGAGACCCAAACACAGGTGGTGGAACCGGATCCCCTGCCAACGACTGCAACAGCCGTAGTGGATCCAATCCCAGAGACCCAGCCAAAGCCAGTCCCGGAACCGGAACTGGCAACGCAACCAGCACCAGAACCATTGCCGGCACTGAGTCCAGCGCTTGCAAACCCGTCTACAACTCCAATGCCAGAGGGCACCAGCGAGCCTGAACTGGCGGAAGCAGCAGATAACCCTACCCAAGAGGCTCAGCCAGAGCCTGAGATACCACATAGTGCACCAGCGGACAGCGGTTCACGGTCAGTGGAAACAGCCCCAGCACCTGCATCGCTTCCAGAGGGACCAAGCCCCAGTCCACAGTCCAAGGAGGAACTGATGTCTCCAGCATCAAGGGAACAGTTCCAGGCCGAGCAGGAAGCAGATGACAGCCTTCAGAAAGCTTGGGCGGCGGCACGGAGCACCCCACCGCCTCTCAGCTCTTCTAACCGATCCCGGTTTGTTGTAGAAAAAGGACTTTTATACAAGGAGACTCTTTCTGGTGGGCACCAGGAAGACTGGCATCCTCAAAGACAGTTGGTGGTTCCCACTAAGTATCGGGTAAAGCTCTTGAGCTTAGCCCATGATCATCCCAGTGGCCATTCTGGGATGAACAGAACCAAAGACCGGTTGGGGAAGTCCTTCCACTGGGAGGGAATGGGCAAGGACGTTGCTAATTATGTCCGGTCTTGTGAGGTGTGCCAACGAGTGGGAAAGCCCCAAGACCAGGTTAAAGCCCCTCTCCAGCCACTACCCATAATTGAGGTCCCATTTCAGCGAGTAGCTGTGGATATTCTGGGTCCTTTCCCAAAGAAGACACCCAGAGGAAAGCAGTACGTACTGACTTTCATGGATTTTGCTACCCGATGGCCGGAAGCTGTACCCTTAAGCAACACCAAGGCTAAAAGTGTGTGCCAGGCATTAGCAGACATTTTTGCCAGGGTAGGGTGGCCCTCCGACATCCTTACAGATTCGGGAACTAATTTCCTGGCAGGGAACATGAAAAACCTGTGGGAAGCTCATGGGGTGAATCACTTGGTTGCCACCCCTCATCACCATCAAACCAATGGTCTGGTGGAGAGGTTTAATGGAACTTTGGGGGCCATGATACGTAAATTCGTAAATGAACACTCCAATGATTGGGACCTAGTGTTGCAGCAGTTGCTTTTTGCCTACAGGGCTGTACCACATCCCAGTTTAGGGTTTTCACCATTTGAACTTGTGTATGGCCGCGAGGTTAAGGGGCCATTACAGTTGGTGAAGCAGCAATGGGAGGGGTTTACGCCTTCTCCAGGAACTAACATTCTAGACTTTGTAAGCAACCTACAAAACACCCTCCGACACTCTTTAGCCCTTGCTAAAGAAAACCTAAAGGATGCTCAGGAAGAGCAAAAGGCCTGGTATGATAAACATTCCAGAGAACGGTCCTTCAAAGTAGGAGACCAAGTCATGGTCTTAAAGGCGCTCCAGGCCCATAAAATGGAAGCGTCGTGGGAAGGACCATTCACGGTCCAGGAGCGCCTAGGAGCTGTTAACTATCTCATAGCCTCCCCCACCTCCAACATAAAGCCTAAGGTATACCATGTTAATTCTCTTAAGCCCTTTTATTCCAGAGAATTAAACGTTTGCCAGTTTACAGCCCAGGAAACAGATGACGCGGAGTGGCCTGCAGGTGTCTACTACGAAGGAAAAAGGAATGGTGGCGTGGAAGAGGTGAACCTCTCCACGACCCTGGGACGTCTGCAGCGACAGCAGATCAAGGAGCTGTGCACAAGCTTTGCACCGATTTTCTCAGCCACTCCAGGACGGACCGAACGGGCATACCACTCCATTGACACAGGTAATGCTCACCCAATTAGAACCCCACCCTACCGGGAGTCACCTCATGCCCAAGCGGCTATACAAAGGGAGATCCAGGACATGCTACAGATGGGTATAATCCGCCCCTCTAACAGTGCATGGGCATCTCCAGTGGTTCTAGTTCCCAAACCAGATGGGGAAATACGCTTTTGCGTGGACTACCGTAAGCTAAATGCTGTAACTCGTCCTGACAACTATCCAATGCCACGCACAGATGAGCTATTGGAAAAATTGGGACATGCCCAATTCATCTCTACTTTAGACTTAACCAAAGGGTACTGGCAAGTACCACTAGATGAACCCGCTAAGGAAAGGTCAGCCTTCGTCACCCAGGCAGGGGTGTACGAATTCAATGTACTCCCTTTCGGGTTGCGAAATGCACCCGCCACCTTCCAAAGACTTGTAGATGGTCTCCTAGCGGGATTGGGAGAATCTGCAGTTGCCTACCTCGATGATGTGGCCATTTTTTCTGATTCATGGACAGAACACCTGGAGCACCTGGGAAAAGTCTTCGAGCGCATCCGACAGGCAGGACTAACTGTTAAGGCTAAAAAGTGTCAAATAGGCCAAAACAGAGTGACGTACCTGGGGCACCAGGTGGGTCAAGGAACTATAAATCCCCTACAGGCCAAAGTGGATGCTATCCAAAAGTGGCCGGTTCCAAAGTCAAAGAAACAGGTCCAATCCTTCTTAGGCTTGGCCGGATATTATAGGCGATTTGTACCACACTACAGCCAAATCGCCGCCCCGCTGACAGACCTAACCAGAAAGAAACAGCCAAATGCAGTTCAGTGGACTGATAAGTGTCAAAAGGCCTTTAACCAGCTTAAGGCAACACTCATGTCTGACCCTGTGCTAAGGGCCCCAGACTTTGACAAACCGTTCCTAGTAACCACAGATGCGTCCGAGCGAGGCGTGGGAGCAGTTTTAATGCAGGAAGGACCGGATCAAGAATTCCATCCTGTCGTGTTTCTCAGCAAAAAACTGTCTGAGAGGGAAAGCCACTGGTCAATCAGCGAAAAAGAATGCTACGCCATTGTGTACGCGCTGGAAAAGCTACGCCCATATGTTTGGGGACGGCGTTTCCAACTACAAACAGACCATGCTGCGCTACAGTGGCTTCATACCGCCAAGGGAAATAACAAAAAACTTCTTCGATGGAGTTTAGCTCTCCAAGATTTTGATTTTGAAATACAACACATTTCGGGAGCTTCTAACAAAGTGGCTGATGCACTCTCCCGGGAAAGTTTCCCAGAGTTAACTGGTTAACAATTGTTCTTGGAATGAAACATATTGTTAGTTTTTATATAATCAGTAGTATGTCTAAAGGTACATGTGTCTTATTAACTCTGTTTTCTCCTAGAACTCCAGGAAGAAATCACAGCCAGTGTG
>NW_020704612.1:1193-5039 GCF_002925995.2 Terrapene triunguis | reverse complement strand
TCCACTCTCCCGAGTTACCTGGTAGCTATGCCTAGGGGTCCCCAACAATCCCTCCTTTGAAAACACTCAACAAACCCTTTGTCAGAGTTTTCTCATACTCTAAAGACAAAATGCGATTAAGCTCCATACAATCAGGATTATCAAAGAGAGGGTATAAGGGAACCTCTGGGAGGGGGAGGTACAAATCTTACCTATGAGCACTTTACAGCAAATGAGCAAAAGAACAAGAACAAAACATATCACCACACCTGTGAGCAAGATGCGAACAATGCTTCCCCCTATATCCCCTAGTTCCGCTAACCCAGGTATCCAACCCCAAAGGGAATCCAAAATAGTGGGTTCCCCTTCCTGGGCCTTCCACTGGCTAAAGGCCCGTTCAGCTGACAAGATGTGCTTGTTAATGTCCTGTGAAAACTCTGGGACATAGGTACAACACTCTTCTCCAATAAGGGCACATACCCCGCCTCGCAAGGCTAACATAATCTAGGGCCTGTCGGTTCTGTAAAGCCAGCAGTCGAAGCTGGTACAGCTCAGAACTTATGCTTTTCTCTATGGCTAGAGTATCACTGGCAAACTTAAATCGTCAGAGGTGCTACTGCTAGTAACCATCCACCTTTGACAAAAGTCTGACCAATTTTGGGGTACTACTCTCCAGGGCAATCCCGCTGAATGATGGGGAGTCTGGGCACATATCCAACAGTTGGAGAGATTGAACTCATGGGCAAAGGCAATTTTCAGGGCCTCATATGTGTTGGTAGCCATATCTGCAGGGATGGCTCCCCATCCTGCATGCGATGTGGGTGAAACAGTAGGTAACAGAAGAATTGCCTCTGTGATAAATAGAAATGCTGTGAGAGACCCTAAACCCATATTGTAATTACCACAACCCAAATACCCAGAAGACAAGAAGAATTATTGATACTAAACAAGTCAAAAAAAATAACAAGACCAAATACATAGGCCAGGTCGGCCTTCTGTGAGAAAATAAAACCAATGCTCAGGGTTCTCGCGGGGAGTATGCTGTGACTGTTCAGAAAGATCACAAAGCATTCCCAGTGACCCTTACTGTCTTTTGAATAACAGCTTAAGTCCCAAATTGTCGCTAGCCGTCTTCTCCGCAGGCTGGACAGTCCACTGTTTAGGAGCGGGTACTGCTTTCAGTCGAGAGTGATGAATCCAGTTCTTGTGTCCTTCGACCTTTGCCGCTGTATGGGTGACAAGCAGGACGGTGTGGGGTCCCTTCCACTTCTCTTGGAGAGGCTTG
Organism: Terrapene triunguis; assembly: GCF_002925995.2. Classification (NCBI taxonomy): domain Eukaryota; kingdom Metazoa; phylum Chordata; order Testudines; family Emydidae; genus Terrapene; species Terrapene triunguis. The sequence goes on along the minus strand of NW_020704612.1, from coordinate 3,775 downwards.
TCCTTCCAGGTCCGCACGAGAACGGAGTCACCAGGCTGCAAGGAGTGGACCCGAGTATCCAGCAGAAGAGGCTGTGAATCTTTGGTGTACCTGTAAAGAAAAGAAAGAACAGCAGACAGAGGGCACATGTACTGAGACAAGAAACCACACCCCACTTCCCATTCCCCTGCCAGAACTGGGGTACCATTCATAGGCCATGCTCTTCCAAACATAATCTCGAAGGGACTAAGCCCTATCCTACCCTTAGGGAGAGCACGAATGCAGAGCACTTGATATCTTTTGAACAATATCAGATGTGAAGTGTGTTTCATTATCAGATTCCATCCACTGAGGAAGGCCGAAGCGAGGAATGATTTCCTTGACAAACTTAAGAGCCACTGTTTTGGCAGTGTTGTTGCGACATGGGAAGGCCTCAGGCCATCCGCTGAATCGATCCACTAAGACGAGAAGGTACCTGTATCCTTGGGTCCTGGGAAACTCAGTGAAGTCTATTTGCCACACCAATCCTGGGCCTGGGGTAGGTTCCAGGGTGGCTGGTGGCACTGCTACTCCTGGTCGAGGGTTATTCTTTTGGCAGATTAAACATTCAGCTTGTACCTGTGATGCTAGGGGTTTAAGTCCAGAGGTTAGAAAATATTCATTCATAAGCTGGATAAGAGCCTCTCTGACTGCGTGTGTGGTTTGATGCAGTTCCTGCAACACTGGTCGAATCAAGCCCTTGGGCAGGAGGATTTTTCCCTCTGTGGAATAAAGCCATCCCTCCTTTTCCTGGAGACCGAGACTGTCAGCCAGGTTTCTGTCCTCTTGGGAGTACTGAGGGGCTGCAAGCTCACCCACTGATGGGATGAGGGCATGCATTTGGACATTCTCCTCAGTTGGTGATTTCAGGGTAGCAGCTCGCTTAGCTTCCCTGTCTGCTCTGGCATTGCCCTTGGTTACATCTTGATCTTCCCTTTGATGGGCTTTGCAATGCACCACTGCTACTGCTGAGGGGAGTTGTACTGCTTCTAAAAGCCGAAGAATTTGAGACCCATGCTTGACCGGAGAGCCTTGGGCTGTTAGCATTCCCCTGCCGGTAAACTCTCAGCTTCCACGGTATCATGAAGAGACACAATAGCATAACCAGCCCTCCTTTTCCCATCCACAACAGTACTACTTCCATCTGTATACCATTCCAAGTTAGCATTTGGGAGTGGCTGATCTTTTAGATCTGGGCGGCTAGAATACTGAACATCTATGATTTCTAAACAGTCATGTTCCTGCTTTTCTGTCTCTGGTAGCAGTGTAGCTGGATTAAGGGAAGGACAGATTTGCAGGGTGACTTCAGGATTCTCTAACAGCTTCACCTGGTACCAAGCAACCCGAGCCTGTGTGAGCCAAAGACCACCCTTAGTGTCCAGCAAGGCTCGGACCATATGAGGAATATACACACTTACACAGTTCCTCCCATTGTCAGTTTCCAGCTTTCCCAAGCACTAAAGCAGTAGCTGCGACCGCCCTCAAACAGGCTGGCCATCCCTTTGAAACTTGATCCAGTTGTTTAGAAAAGTATGCCACAGGACTCTTCCAGGCACCTAGTAACTGAAATGCCCTGTCCGCTTCTGGGGACCAGTGAAAGGGGTCATGATCCGCTCCCTTAACACATTCATACAGAGGTTTAGCCCACAGTCCAAACTCTGGAATCCATATTCTGCAAAAGCCTGCCATGCCCAGGAATGCCCTAAGCCGTTTACGGTTGCAGCAGGAGAGCTCTGTCTGAATTATCCCACTCCTCCAAGTCTCTGACCAAAGCCTGTCCAAACAGAGTGGGGGAATTTTTAAATCCTTGAGCCAATACTGTTCAACAAAACTGCCTTTTAACCCTTCTGCTGTCCTCATTATGCCTTGCAGTATTTTGCTGATCTCAGTTGCTTGGGCACATTCAGCCCCCCTTCCTCTTGGTTGTCAGCAAAGTCTTGGCAGTGAACACTTGTCCTTGGACTGAGGCCAGCATGACTGAGCTTGCTAGCTGTATTTTCCTCTCAGTTAACTCATTCCGTGCTTTTTCCTCTTCTCCCTTTCTCGGCTTCTTCTAACTTCCAAAGGAACCTTCCACTCTTCACTCATACACCTTTTCTCCAACCATTAACACATACTTATTGCCATTATACACCTTTCCCGTAACATAACTTCTGTACAGAGCTTTGAAGCAACAAATCAGGACGAGCACACTCACTTCTGAGGATTCCACTCTGTACAACCTCTGGTGTCCAATAGCTTTCCCTTTTAAACCTTAAATGCCTTCTCTGTCTTCCTTCTTAGCCTTGGCTGTAACCTGATTCCGCTCCACTTCAGACAACAGGGTTCTCATAAGTATATTACAATCATCCCAATCAGGCTTATAACTTGCTAGACAACCTTCAAAAATAGAAATGAACTTGCTTGGATTCGTTGAGAATTCTCCAGCCTCTGCCTTGAAAGCGGCCAAATGTTAAAAGCAACATAAGAATACACTGACACTATCTGTGCTGGCCGTTCCTGTGTTCCGGGACGGGCTACCACACTCTCAGTAATCAACGGATACAATCCCACGGGGGGGGGGG
>NW_020704612.1:0-1093 GCF_002925995.2 Terrapene triunguis | reverse complement strand
GGGGGGGGGGGGGGTACTCTCTAAAGCCTGTGGGGGTGGAGGAGCCGAAGGGGACACCGATTCTGGCATTACAACAGTGGGAGGGTTCTGGGGTTTAGCAGCCAATACTACCGAGCCTGTCGGAGTCAAATGGCACTTGAACAAAATATCAGTCCTATTTCTTAACACCATAAACGTATACGCACAGAGATGTTCATTCCATTCACCTGTTCTCTGACAAAACAAAAGCAATTGAAGGATCATGTTGCAATTAAGTGATCCTTCCGGTGGCCACCTTTCTTGGCACTCCAGCCGGTACTGAGGCCAATCAACTGTACAGAACCTTTTCAATTTACTTTTAATTAACTGATCAGATCCAAACACTTCCCAGTTCACCAGAATGCATTCTAAGGGTGTACACTGTACCCTGCCGGCTGTACTCTGTCCCTGCCCCATACTGAGGGAGACTCTGGGCGTCCCCAGGTCAAAACAGGCAGACACTGGGCGTCCCCAGGTCAAGACAGATAAAATCCCCACTGGACTGTTCCTACCTTATCCAAGGGTCCGGTTCTGCACCGTCGCCCTATCCACGGGACCGGTTCCCCACCGTCGCCCGCAGCTGCTTCTCCACTGTCTGTGTGCGTTGCACCGTTGTGCCCTCTGGGGTCGAGCAAACCACGTCTCTGCCGAGGCCCCCGATGAAGTCACCAGTGCGTGCTGGGCGTCGGTCGTCGCTGTAATCTGTCGGCCACCAGGAGGGATCCGGGCAAGGCTAAATTTCAGCCTCGAGCCCACCCAGGGACGCCAAAAACTGTTTCCGCCTGAGGGGCTCGAGGCGGACTAAAATGGTCCGTGGCCCGGTGTGCTTAGCACCAATAAAGACACCGAGGGGAGAAAGCAAGCCAAGTTTATTTCAGAGCTCTGAAATGGCACTAGGAGACCAGCATGCCTCAAATCCAGTGCAACAAATACAAATAACTTTTACCTTTTATACCCCAAGCAGTTTCTGTGTAAGCCTTTGTCTGTTAACTCCCTCTTACTACTCCCACCCCTCCCTTCTCTAGCCATTACAATTAGAAAAGTTCCCATACGCCTGCTTATCTTTTGGCCTTGC